>NW_027672249.1:0-105907 GCF_964165515.1 Mesoplodon bidens | reverse complement strand
GAAGGAAGAATTCTCCTTTATTCATCTTATGAAGTCTATAAAATCCTAATACTGAAAATAGATTAGGACTGTAAGGAAAAAGAAATTTACAGGTCAAATTTACTTGTAAATATAAAAGCAAAAATTTTAAACTATGATATTAGCTACCCAAGTTCACTAGAGTAAGAAAAAGCATGAGCAAGTTAGGTAATCCAATGAATGAAAAGGTAGTTTAATGTCAAGGATATATATCAATAGATTGAAAACACCACATTTTATTTCTTTCATCTGTCTCTTTAAAAAATGATAAGTACTGGGCTTCCCTGGTGGCGCAGTGGTTGAGAGTCCGCCTGCCGATGCAGGGGACACGGGTTCGTGCCCCGGTCTGGGAAGATCCCACATGCCGCAGAGCGGCTAGGCCCGTGAGCCATGGCTGCTGAGCCTGCGCATCCGGAGCCTGTGCTCTGCAAGGGGAGAGGCCACAACAGTGAGAGGCCCGCCTACCGCAAAAAAAAAAAAAAAAATGATAAGTACTTATATTGATCTCTCTTGTACTAGGCACTGTGCTAAGTCACTTACATATTTACTCCTTTAAACTTTCTATCATCCCTGCGGGAAAGTTCTATTTTGCTTCCATTTCTTAGCTAAGACTCTAACCCCCAGGAAAGTGAAGCAACATTTGTAAGTTTTTGTGGATGGTCAGTGATGGGACCAGTACAGGAACATCCAAAGTCTGTGCTTGGAAACAGTGCCCCATGTTGACACTCACATTACAGATGAAAGGAAAGGAACCATGCACTTACCATATAGATTAAGTCTCACATTACAGGTTAAAGGAAAGGAACCATGCACTTACATTATAGATTAATACCCCCATAACAGGTTAAAGGAAAAAGAAACATGTGCTTCCTCAAAAGTTGTAAAGAAAGCATATCCATTTCTTAATATATTTCCCAATTTCTTTTGCTTGTTTTCTGACCTTTGTAGTGCATTTTGCCATGAGGCAAATTTTATTTCTTATATCATTAAATGTATCCTTTTTTCTTTGTATCTGAGAAAGGTATTCCTCATGAATACTTTATTTCATGTCTCCCAGGTTTCTGATACTTTTACAGTTTCATTATTTTTTAACTTTTAACTACTTGCTGTATCTAGAATTTAGTAATGATAGCCATATTTTCCCACTTTTGTTGAATAATTTTTGCTACTGATCCAAAATGTGAATTTTATTTTAAACTCAATTCCCTTATGCTCTTGCATCTAATTTTAAGATGCTTCCTATTCCACTGGTTGTTTTGCCTATCTAAAACAAAATGCTACCTTAGTTATAATGTAATTATAATATAATAAATGTAATTAGTAAACATAATACGACATATAATAAATAGCATATATAAAATAACAAAATATAATTTACCATATAACAAGGTCCAAGGAGAGCAATACTATACAATCACTTGAAATATCCCGCAAAAGATAGTTTATAAAATTCAATATTCATTTGTAATTTAAAAGAAAGAGTAAAATAGGGATTGATGAATGCTTCCAAAATAAGAAGAAATTATATGTCTACAAGAGAAAGAGGTAAATGATAAACTTTAGTAACACTGGCAATAAATGCAGGACAAGATGAGGATGCCTGATATAATGTTAAAGAAAAAGTATTATGTAACATTGTTTTTGCAGCACTGATGAGTTCAGTGAAAAGAGAATCTCATAGAAAAGAGTATCTCGTTCTTCTTAATGTCTGTACACTTGTCCATTGCATGAACATAACAGCTTATTTAGCCACTATGTTACTGATCTGCATCTGGATTTCTAGGTTTTCATGGAGTATTTTATTATGCACAATTGTTTCAAACACTAGGACTTCCTCTTATGTTTATATCTTTTGAAAGAAACAATATCTCCACAGATGATTTATCTGTGCTGGCTGCTAGCTGACTTTGGGTACTTCTCAGTTCTTCCCTTTACCTTCCTTGTCAATATGAAAACGGAAGGCAAGAAGGTCTCCTGTTTAGAGGCTGTCAAGATAGATCTTGGTGATAAAGTCTTGGTGGTAAAGGCTAAAAGTATCAACCCAGAACAAACGTTTTTCCAGCTGTAACTATGTGTGATTCCCTTGGCTTGATTCCGTAGAGGATGTCAGACCAGACTGTAGAATCTGCCGTCAAAGTGCTTCCAGTAGGATGAGCTAAGTCAAGTATGGTGGCATATGTAATTCAAGATAAAATATAATGTCTCCTTTTCTCTCCTAGCAAAACTTGGTGGAGTGAATGTAGAAGTCACTGTATGCTTTGAATTAAAGGAACACAATAAATCTTGTTTTGGAAGGTAAGTATTCTGGTCTCTTTGTGGAGATGAATTGGAAATTGTCTAGAAGAAGGAAAATGAGGTTAACCAAAGTTAAACTCATAAATAATTGAGCATTAATTAGATATCTGTGGTCTATGTTTGTCTTTGATCATAATTTCTCCCAATTTATAGACCTCTTTGATACTTGATGAATCCTTGTCAAAGATGCACTTAACAATGGTTATCACTTGTGTATTAGGTTTGGCCTGGGCCCTGAAGAAACTATCCTAAATTACCAGCTATGATTGTCACTTGATTTCCTCACAGAGAACAATCAGAACTCCTTGTCTTAAGTGGCTTGGAATGTGAAACTAGTTAGTCTCTTAGATATTGTTAGAGGACCCTACAGAGCCCATTGGTGAAAGTTTGGAAAACATGGGGCTTCTTAAAATTGATTCTTGTAGTGCTATAGGAAAGATCACTGAACCAAAAGGATAACGGTGTTTCTGGTTCTGTTGTTAGCATTCTCCATGGAAACACTGCTGAAGCTTCTGGACTCAATTTCCTTCCCCATATGTGAATGTCACTGAAAATATCCAACTCCATTCTATCCCCATATAACTTCAGGAACTAAGCAAAATGAAGACTCAAAATTCATTTCAAATAATGAAATGAATATATAACGTAGAATGGAACTGGGAAAATACCTGGTTTAAATTCTGGAAAGTACCAACTATACAATTCTGGATAAGTTGCTTACTCTTGCTTAGTCTAATTTAATGCCCATCTCACAGGATGTTATGATGATTAATTTAATATCTTTGTATAACACAGAGTGTTATGTAATTTCTTCTTGTTTTTCTTGAGTAAATACATATCCTTAAGCAACTCACTGTAAACAATAGTTACTTACTTGCTTAAATTACTCTTATCTTCTATTATCACCTGAACTGTGTCCTGCTCAAGTTAATATGTGGAAGTCTTAACCCCCAATACCTCGTAATCTAACTGTATTTGGAGATAAGGCCCTTAAATAGGTAACTGAGTTCAAATGAGGTCAAATGGGTGGGCTCTAATTCAATATGACTGGTGTCCTTATAAAAAGAAAATATTAGGACACAGACATGCACAGAGAGAAGACCATGTGAAGACCAAAGGAAAACATGGCATCTACAAACCAAGAAGAGATACCTCAGAAGAAATCAATCCTGTTGACACCTTATCTCAGATTTCTAGCCTCTACACCCGTGAGTGAGTAAATTTCTGTTGTTTAACCTCCTCAGTCTCTGGTACTTTGTCATGGCAGCTCTAGGAAACTAATACAACTTTTTATGGCCTCCTTGTCTCAAGTTGAAAGTTCAATATTTGGCATCATAGCTAAGAAACAAAAATATCATCTACATTCCTTGTTGTAGTCTTTCTTCCCCATTCTCATTGCTAGTAATTTCCATATTTGGGTCTGTTTTCTGTATCTTGTAAACAGAGCATTATGCTCATCTCTTGTCTTACTGCTAATATACAATAAATGTGCAGATACGAAATAGATTTTGGAGGAGTGCAACATATAGTTGGTACATGTGTGATATGTGTGTATTCATATAATTTATACTTTTTCTCTATTTTCTTCCTTTGGTGTGAGCTAAGATTCTCTGCTTTTGTGACTAGCGCTCCTGAATACTAATCCCTGAATTTAATTCACCAAAAATTGTCAAAAATAATAATCATATGGGGAAAGAGAGAGTGATAGAGGGAGAAGAACAAACAATCAGGCAAGGGCAGTACTGTGAATTATTAGGCTCTTATTAATAAGATTATTTTAGTCTAGAGGAAATGACCGTAAGTACCATCAGTGAGCCCAGTTGGTCTTTACTGAGTGCTAGACACATCCCTGAGTTCTGTTCTTAGTCTCCAACTGTATGATGACTACTGTCTGGAAGTATTATCTGAACAACTAAAGTCACTTAATGGAAAAGGAATATGTCTTTAGAGAAGCAACAGTA
This sequence comes from Mesoplodon bidens, assembly GCF_964165515.1. Lineage (NCBI taxonomy): Eukaryota > Metazoa > Chordata > Mammalia > Artiodactyla > Ziphiidae > Mesoplodon > Mesoplodon bidens. The sequence goes on along the minus strand of NW_027672249.1, from coordinate 101,633 downwards.
ATTTTTCTATCTGATTAAAAAGCAATGTTGACTGTCTGGAAACCTCAGTCATATTTGTAAGCAGAAAAGCATTGGCTATTCAAAGTGGATGACGTAAAGAGATGAGCAGAAACTTTGGCGATAGGTATACCTGGATTTAATTCTCACTTCTACCACTTGGCAGCTGGATAGCCTTAGGCAAGTTTCATACCTCCCTGAAATTCACTTAATTCAGTCTGTAAAATGGCATAATAACTTATTATAGCATCCTTTTAGGAATTTTAAATCAGTTATTGAAATAAAAGTACACACTATATAGACAAGTATGGATTCCTCAATAGGTGTTTGACCTTTCATTTCTCCAGTATCCCACCCCCATCAAATAAAGAAAAATACTTTTTTAAATTTACGAATATTTCATTATTCTAAAGTTAAAGCCATAAAAATAAAAATAATCAAATGGCCTACGATCATACCATTAGAAGAACAAAAGAATAGGTGTTCATGAGAGTTCCAAATTAGAATACAAGTTTTCATTAGGCACCTGTTTATGTATGCTATTCTGCTCTTTAAAATAAATAATTAAATTTGAAAGACTTATTTCCTCACTTTTAAGACTTTATTAGTTTACAAATTACATATCGACCTATGCTAAATATTATACCAACCCATGCTAATGAATTCAGTACAGAAAACGAAAAACACTGCACTCAAGCAAACTACATATATATGTGTGTGTGTGTGTGTATATATATATATATATATATATATATATATATATATATATATATATTACTTAAATGCATTTATATCCTAGCGTGTCTCATAAAGCATTGTGGTAACTCACCGGAATACAAACAATCAAATATAATGGCAAAAGCACTTAATATAAACAGGGCCAAGGAAACATAGACAGAAGATGAAGAAAAGATGAGGGAAATGTGAACAGGAGGAAGTGTAGTTAATCGAGTTGTATGTTTTGACCTTAAGATTCTCTGTGCGGGGACTTCCCTGGTGGCACAGTGGTTGGGAATCCACCTGCCAGTGCAGGGAACATGGGTTTGAGCCCTGGTCAGGGAAGATCCCACCTGCCGCAGAGCAAATAAGCCCGTGTGCCACAACTACTGAGCCTGTGCTCTAGGGTCCATGAGCCACAACTACTGAAGCCCGTGTGCCACAACTACTGAAGTCCCAGCGCCTAGCCCATGCTCCACAACAAGAGAAGCCACAGCAATGAGGAGCCCGCACACCACAACGAAGAGTAGCCCCCACTCGCCCCAACTAGAGACAGCCTGTGTGCCACAACAAAGACCCAACACGGCCAAAAATAAATAATAAATAAATTTATTTTAAAAAAAGATTCTCTGTGGATAAAACAACATGTAAATAATTGGTTACAAAGCCACATTATTTGAAGGTGCCAGACTGCATATTAACAGTCTGACACAAAGGGACAGCACAGTAAAACGATTCAAAGATAGAGATTTTTAAATATTTGCAGTTTGAAACCTTTTAGAGCACGTGTAATGAGCTCGACACACATTTCAACACTCAACATGTTAATCACATGTTCAAAGTATGTCTCAAAGTCATTGGAAATAGCTGTTGTCTCTGTCCCTGGTATCCAAAACTGATCTGTGATGTGTAAAACTCAGGAGGTATTGATATCCACTTTTTGGCATCTGAACAGGAAACAAAGTTGTTTCGCAGTGATAATAAAGAATGAACTAAATGCAAAAGGATACAAAAGACAAAGTACTGAGGGAATGTATTAACAGAACGAGTCAAACTAAATTCTGGTGAACTGGGGCCTACGATTGTACACACTCCATGGAAATACCCCAGCCTAAATACTGGCATAGGAGGAAGGGTACTGCGAAGCCCATCACAGTATAATCCTTTAAAATGTCCCTTTCAAGGTTGGCTCCACTCAACACTGAGTATAGGAAATCTTCCCATCAGGCAGAAACACTGGCTGCCCAATGATTGACCAAGAAATTAACACACTAATGAATAAATGATGCTAATTTATTTCTATCCCTGACAATGGGAAACAGCATACACTCTGTGTCAATGGTATGTCCTCCTTCCCACTTTTCTAAGTGGTAAATTATGTTTTTCCCTTCATTGCTTTATATCATGTGTGGCAGGCATGATGGGAAATGGCTATCAATGGTTCTGTTATTGATTTCTACCTTCCTTTCACTGTGGCTAAAGAAGATACTTTGTATGATTTCAATTTCTTAAAAATGTATTGGTACTTGTATTGTGGCCTAACATATGGTCTTTCCCGGAGAGTGTTCCATGTGTACTTGAGAAAAAGGTGTATTCTGCTGTTGTTGAGTGGAGTGATCTATATACGGCTGTTAGGTTTAGTTGGTTAAATGTGTTATTCAGTCCCCCTACCTCTCTACTGATCTTCTGTCTAGATGTGTTTTCCACTATTGAAAGCAAGGTATTGATCTCCAACTATTATTTTAGAACTATCTATTTCTTCCTTCAATTCTGTCAATGTTTGCTTCACATATTTGGGGGTTGTTTGGTACATATATGTTTATAGGTGTTCTATGTTCTTGATAGATTGAACTTGTTATCAACATATAGTGGCCTCCTTTTCCTCTTGTGATAGTTTTTGATTTAAAGTTTATTTTGTGTGATAGTAACATAGCCATCCCAGATCTATCTTCCTTCCTTCCTTCCTTCCTTTCTTTTTCTGTGTCTCTTTCCTTCTTTTTTGTTACTATTTGCATGGGATATTTTATTCTATGCTTTAACTTTCAAGCAACTTGTGTCTTTTGAAATCAAGTGAGATTTTTGCGGACAGCATATACTTGGATTATGGTTGTTTTTAAAGTCCATTCTGCCAATGTTTATCTTTTCATTGGAGAGCTTAATCCACTTACTTTTTCAAAAATTACTGATGAGGAAGAACTTAATTCTGTCTATTTCCTGCTTGTTTTCTGTATGTCTTATGCATTTTTTGCCCCTCATTTACTCCATTACTGACTTCTGTGCTTAGCCGATTTTCTTGTGGTGAACTCTTGATTCCCTTTTCATTTCTTTTTGCATATGGTCTATTGATATTTTCTTTGTGGTTATCAAGAAGATGACATTTACCATTCTAAAGTTAAAACAATATAATTTCAATTGAAACCAACTTCAGTAGCACACAGAAACTCTGTTCCTCTACAGTTCTGTTCCTCCTCTTTACATTATTATTGTCACAAATTACACCTTTTTACTTTGTGAGCCCAATAACATGGATTTATGATTACTTTATACATTTGTTTTTTCAATCATGTAAGAAATAAAAAGTAGAGCTACAAGCCAATAACACAATACTAGCTTTAGTATTTGCCCATGTATTTATCTTTACTGGAGATTTCTATTTCTTTCTACAGCTTCGAGATGCTGTCTAGTGTCCTTTCATTTCAACCTGAAGGTTCAATTTAGCATTTCTCATAGGGCAGTGGTAGGAAGTTGTAAAATAAATGCCCTCAGCCTTTGTTCATCTGGGAATGCATTAATTTCTCCCTACGTTTTGAAACCAGTTTGGCCAAATATAGAATTCTTGGTGGACAATTTTTTTTCTTTCAGCACTTTAAATATGTCTGGCCTCTTGCTTCCATGGTTTCGTATAGGAAATTAGCTCTAATCTTTTTGAGGATCCCTGCTTTGTAACAAATTTCTTTTTTCTTTCTCCTTTGGGAGAAAAGATTCTTTCTGTGTCATTTGGCTTCTGAGAGTTTGATTATACTGGTTTTTGCTGTGGGGTTCTTTGAGTTTCTCTTAGTCCTGAAATCAGCCAAAGATTTATAGCAACCAAACACATAGTGAACCAGGGAAGAGGCAATTTGAAAATGGCAGGAAAGCTTTGTGGCATTTTTACTTGCCCTTGCCCCATCCACTGTTAGTGTAGTGATGGTCTTAAAGTGGTGGAGTCTTAATGCAGTGATAGTCTTAAAGTAACAGCAGACCATTCCTAGAATGGGACCCTCAATCCTGCTTCAGGAGGGAGCAGAAGAGACTGTACTCTCAGATTATTATGTGTATCTGTTCTAACCTGTCTGGGAGCTACCTGAAGGACTGACACAAGATGCTTATCTCTGTCTTAGCTAACTTGGAACACAGTCTGGAAAAGCAGCGGTCAATGCTCAAAAAAGTGCAAGTTGAACTAACAAAGCACAGATGGCTGGGGCAGAAGACTGTGCATTGAAATACAGTAGACCACAGAAGATGCAGGAGCCAAAGTTGGGGGAGATTCTTTGGGAAATTAGAACCTACAAAAAGTACACATGTGTCCAGAGAAATTAGGAAAGCCACATGCATACTCGAGATAAGATGCATGTTCTGAAAACACCAGAGGAGTCTCTAAGCTTTTACCATGGGCTGAGCCCTGAACTCAATGCAGGTCAGCTAAATGTTGAAGGAGTGATCCAGCAATCTGCACAATGGGCAGAGGTGTGTGGTTTTGGGTGTGCATGTGGATGTGCTTGTGTGTATTTATTTTTGTTTGTTTTAGGTGCAGGAATTCAAGGAAATCTCTGTCAAAACATTAGCTAAACATGAACTAAAGGAACAGAGACTTCGGTGCATACATACGATAAGGAAAACAGTCATTGCAAAAATAGTTTGGAAAGGTCCCTAAACAAACAGACTACTACAGCCTCCAACAATCAAAAGCCCAGGAAACCCTGGGAAAGTGGGAGAATCTGATTTCCATAGATACCACATTATAATATTTGAAAGACAAATTTTCAACCAAAAAAATCACAAGGTATACAAAGACATGGAAAAGTATGGTCCATTTAAGAAAACAAATTAATTGATGAAACCATCCCTAATGAAGCCCAGACATTTCTCCAGTGCATATTCTTGCCTCCTTTGTCATAGATTCATTGACCATAAGTGCATGGGTTTCTTTCTGGGCTCTCTATTCTGTTCCAGTGATCGATGTTTTTGTGCCAGTACCATGCTGTTTTGATTACTGTAGGTTTGTAGCATAGTCTGAAGCCAGGGAGCATGATTCCTCCAGTTGTGTTCTTCTTTCTCAAGACTGTTTTTGCTATTCAGGACCTTTTGTGTTTCCATACAAACTTTAAAATTATTTGTTCTAGGTCTGTGGAAAATTCCCTTGATATGTTGATACAGACTGCATTGAATCCATTGATTTCCTTGGGTATGATGGTCACTTTAACAATATTAATTCTTCCAATCCGTGACCATGGTATATCTTTCCAGCTGTTTGTGTCATCTTTAATTTCTTGTATCAGTGTCATATAGTTCCCTGGGTACAGGTCTTTTACCTCCTTAGGCAGATTTATTCTTCTGTATTTTATTCTTTTTTACGCGATTGTAAATGGGATTGTTTCCTTAATTTCTCTTTCTGATAGTTCACTGTTAGTGTATAGAAATACAGTAGATTTCTAGATATAAATTCTGTATCCTGCAAATTTACCAAGTTCATTTTTGAGCTCTAATAATTTTTGGATGGTGTCTTTCAGATTTTCTATGGATCATGCCATCTGCAAACAGTGACAGTTTTACTTTTTCCTTTCCATTTTGGAGTCCTTTTATTTATTTACTTTTCTTGTCTGATTGCTGTGGCTAGGACTTCCAAAAGTACCTTCAATAAAAGTGGTGAGAGTGGGCATCCTTGTCTTGTTCCTGATCTTAGGGGAAATGCTTTCAGCTTTTCACCATTGAGTATGTTAGCTATGAGCTTGTCGTATATGGCCTTTATTATGTTGAGGTATGTGTTCCCTCTATGCCCACTTTCTGGAGAGTTTTTACCATGAATGGATATTGAATTTTTTTCAAAAGCTTTTTTTTCATCTATTGAGATAATCATATGGTTTTTAGTCTTCAATTTGTTACTGTGATGATAAGAGACCTAAGAGAGCTACAGAGGCTAAGTGACCTATCCTTCCCTGAATGGGTAGGTATCCTTGTTCTGCCTTCTAATTGAGTTAGTATCTGAGTAAAGAACTGCCAGGTGTCATTTAGTTCACAATACACTGTTGTGGCAATATAGAAATGAATTTGTCTAAATCATTTGGCTTTTCTAAATTATAGTAAATGAATATACTGAATGAATACTTCAACTTAAGGAAATGCTCTTAAAGATATATTAATGTAGGCACTTCAGCGGAGAATTGAAAACAAAACAAATAATTCAGGTAAAATTAAAGTACACTCAGTTGTATCCAGTTTCCTCTTGTAAATCTCTCTTTTTCATTTGAGTGGACAGTCACTGGAGAATATCTGACTTGGGGCTAAGGAAATCTAAGCCTTCTTGGCCACACTGTATTCTCTTATGTCGTTTAATAAAGACACCAGTTGGGTTGCTGAAAAAATAGTGGGAAAAATCAATGCCTCACATCCAAAGGGCAGCTCTTGAAAATATGTGGATTGTTGTAGTCATTTTGCTCTTCTGGCCTCAGAAGTTCTAATCTTAACCTTAGCCCCTCATGCAGAGAGATTTTTTAAACCAATTCGCACATTACTCATTATGTGACTGTTGAATAAGAGAAACCCAGCTCTTTTCCTGTGCTTTCAAGCAGTTATCTTCTTCAAAACTTTGTTTGGATTGTTATACCTTAATCTTGCCTGGCAAGGGACTTATGGGAAGGTTGTTATTGTTTGAAAGTTTGGTGCCAGTATCTGCAAAGAAAGAAGAAAGTAAAGAAGGAAAGGTGTGTTTATCAAACATCCCAATAGTGAAAGTGTGTGAAAGCAACTTTTGAAAAAGTGAATCTGTCAGAGTTCAGCCGTATTATTACATTTTATTTTATTCATTGAACATAAATAATTATCAGTGAATCCTTTCTAGATTTTCTAGTTTCCCAAAGTTCCCTGTATTCACATTCTAAGGTGAAAAATGGTATTTTAAGTCACTGCTCTCCACCTTATATTATTTATAATCACTCCTCATGACCTCTTCCTTCAAAGAAACGTGATCCTGAGAAGTGTCCTTTGTTTGTCTTTGTGGAATAAGTGATGGGGATGCATCCTGGAGACCTGTGAGATGTTTAAATTGTGGCCTAATGAAACTAGGATGGAGAGTTCTGGAAAGATCTGGAAAGATGGCTGGTAGAGTGTGGCCAGATGTGGGAGAAGAGACACGTACCGAGAGAGGGAGAGGAAATTTTCAGAGGGAGACAATTAAACAAATAATTCAAAAAGTTTTGTTGTGTGGTGTGGGATGCAAGCCTTTCTCTCCCCCTTTCCTTCACAATCTCTTTGTTAAAGACTGTGTTTTTCATTAGTTTTACTAAGATAGGATTTGCCGTTTTGTTTGGATACTGAGAATGAACCCATGGAAACAGTTACATTTGGGTTATCTCTGACTATCTTTAATGAAGAACATAAATATTGGCCACACTATCTATGCACATGCTATCACCATGCCTTTTTTGTTCTCTGTTCATATATCTAAGTCTTCTTCTTTGAGGTCAATCTCAAATCTCATCTGAAATGTACATTTATTGATAGATTCAAGCCATAATGAACTGTCCCTTCTTTGTGCTCCTTAGGCTCTGATTATTTATAAAAACTCATTTTTGAACTTAGACACTGTCCAATATGATATATTAGTTATTTCATCCGCATATGTTATATCCTCAACACAGTTATAAGCTTTTGTGGGGCTGGGATCATACATTCTGTAATTTTTCTCAGTACTTACACTTACTTTGATAGAAAGCGCATTAATTCATCTAAACATCATTTATTGAGTGTTAATTAAATGTCTCAACTCAGTCAATATTGTTTGAGTGAATGCATGCATGAATGAGGGAGTATGCAATAGGTAGCCTAATGTACCGCCCGATGTGAAAAAACCAAAAGCATAAACACAAAAGCAAGCCGAAAAGTGGCCCAGGACTTTCTGTAAAATATCCTGCTTTTGTTGGATGAGGCCATGAAAATCAAGATGCTCCTGAAAGGTCTTAAGAGCTGACCAAGAATAGTAAACAATTGAAATTCTCTCAGGCTTATTCAACCCTATCACTGGACACATTTATACCTCTCAGGAATGTTATTAAAAGAAGAGATTAATAAAGCTTTTATAGATGAGTTGATAAATCTCTAAACATTTAAATCTTCATTTCCTCCTAGGTTTCTCTAGTTTGGGTTTCCAAAAGATTTCAAGAAACCACAGGATAATTAAAAAATTAGACATTATCTTTCTTACCTTCATGTTTTTTGATGGTAAACACATTTTATTTTCTCCATAGTGCTGCCCAATTTCCACCAGTACAGTTCTTAAGTGAATTTTGCTCTGGATGGTGGGATATATAAGATGTAAATGAATTGTTTGTATATGTTTTAGAATTCTTCTAAAGGGCCTGGCCATGGAAATGCATTGAATCTTACTTAAATAAGTAAAGGAACTTCCTCAGAATTATTATTTTATTCTGGTTAGGATACTCTCTGCCCTGGTTTGTTAAAATTTCCCTCTAGAGTGGTTTTAATTTTGTTTCTGATAGGGTCCTAGGATTTATTGCCACACCCATCCTGCATCTGGTTTTCTTTGAATTCCTCTCCTTGCAGTTTCTGATTCATACAGGGCCTTACAGGTTAGTGACAACCTGGCCATCACAACTCTGGGAAGGACAGGCCTACTTTTCAGAGGTGCTGATGTTTTCTGTACCTGAAGGTTTTCAAGAGATATCAATCTTCCTCACCACCTCCCTTGGCCCTCTTAATGGACTAAGCAGTTCCTCATGAAAGTTCTGTAGGATATCTGTACTAACTTCTCCATATTGTTCCATCCTGAGTCTAAATTCCTGGCCTCAAGGTAATGTTAGATTTCTAGCTCCAGCCCCTATGTACATAAGGCCTCTACTAAGGAACAGAACGCATACACATCAGTCTGCTCTTATTTCTCTGGATTTAATTTCTCTGTTACTTTCTGAAACATGCAGGTGCTCCTTTCTTTCTTTTAATCTCAGCTATGTGCTTTTAACATTTTCAAAACTGACCCAGAATTTACATGTGTCTCCAGTAAGAGTACATTAAATTGAGCTTAGTCTGCTCTTCTACTGGCATATTTGAGATCCAAATAATTTGCTACTTAACTGGATTCAGTTACCTGTATATTTCAGGCACCTAAAACTCACCATGTTCCAAATTTCCCCCTTTATAGTTAGTAATTTTCTTGGGAATCTGGATAACATTAGATGGAATAAAGTTAGTGAGTGGCCCAGGATTGTCTGAAATTTTGTTTGTCAGAGTGGCCAGGGAAAGTTAAGCAAAGAAGCAAACCAAATGAAAAACAGAATCACATTATTATGGCTGAGACAAGATTCCATGCAGAACTCTCTGTAGAGCTGGGTTGGGTCATAACTTATGCCAGAGCTCTAGGTGGGGTTGACACCATCTCATGCCAAGCTCTCAGTTCTGGGCTAATGTCATCTCTGGTCCACTCTATGGAGTGGAAACTTTGGAGGAATGGCCAATGTGTTCCACAGTGTAGGAAGAGGGAAATTGTGAACGTTACTTTCTAAATTGTGGAGGAACTAACCACTGTAAATGTGCCTTGAACTATGGTGTTTAATTTGACCAGTCAGATCAATGACTTTCCCCTTGAATGAAATGCTGCTACGTATATGAGCAGAAAAACAAAACTGGTATAAGGAATAGATAGCTAGTGGGAAGCAGCCGCATAGCCCAGGAAGATCAGCTCTGTGCTTTGTGACCACCTAGAGGGGTGACATAGGGCGGGTGGGAGGGAGGGAGTTGCAAGAGGGAAGAGATATGGGGACATATGTATATGTATAACTGATTTACTTTGTTAGAAAGTGGAAACTAACACACCATTGTAAAGCAATTATACTCCAATGAAGATGTTTAAAAAAAAACTAGTGTAAGGAGCTGGAGAGACTGGGAGTCTTATTTTCCCAGCAATTAACTTTTCCTCGACCATGACCTTCCTTTTGAGTCTCCTAGACCTTGGGGATGATAGCAACCCCTTGGGTTGGGTGATGGCAACCCCATCTTCACTAGAACCTCTATAGTTAACTTTGATTTTTCCCACACCGTCTATCCATCCCATGTATGCAGTCAGACATTTGATCTTGGACTTTTACTGACAAAATATCATTGAATATAACCATTTCTTTTCACTGCCACTGCTACTACTTTTGTCACTGCCTTAACTAGAGCTTTAACTTTAAGTTCTTTATATAAATATCTAAATATCTATATATAAATAAAATATACAAATAAATAAAATGTAATATTAATTTTGATGATTTAAAAGTCTTTTCTTGATAAAGACTTTTCCTGATAAATATACACAATATCTTATATAAATATTTGTGTATTATCTGTTCTTTTCTTAGAATTTTAGTCATATGATTCTATCTCTTGGTATGTCTAGAACTTTTTGATTGAATGCTGACTATTTTATTTGGCTTTTAAAATTTTTCTCAGTGGAAATGTTGTTTTGCTTCAAAATATTTTACTCTACCTGGAAGTAGCAAATCTTCAAATTACAATTTGTTAAATGCTTTGAAATATCAATACTATAGGTGTCACAAAATCTAGAAAAATGACATTTGAAAATTAACTACTGCCAGATGTGTCTCTATAAAACTTTTTCCCCACTCTTGTAGCTATATATTCTTTAACTGCCTCCTGTTTTAGAAATAAAATTTTAAGAAATAAACTTTGTAGTTTATAGACATAGATTTCTTTTCACATGGTTGATTAGAGTTTGCTTTTAGTTATTAATAGTTTAGAAAAGTTTATTTCAGCATCACAATTTATTATTGATAATGTCGCATTAATGTTCATTGTTAACTTTGAGAAAACCTCTATGGATTACTTCCTCATAAATATTTACTATTATAAATGCATTACTGATTTCAGTACTGCTATAGGTTTGTGCATTACAGGAATTCTGATAAAATACTCATTCACACCATTCCATTACACACATTATTGATGGGGTATATTCTTTTATTTCTTTCTTTATTTATTTTTGACTGTGTTGTGTCTTCGTTGCTGTGCGCAGGCTTTCTCTAGTTGCAGCGACTGGGGGATACTCTTTGTTGCGGTGTGCAGGCTTCTTATTGTGGTGGCTTCTCTTGTTGCAAAGCACAGGCTCTAGGCACACAAGCTTCAGTAGTTGTGGCTCGCAGGCTCAGTAGTTGTGGCTCACGGGCTCTAGAGCGAAGGCTCCATAGTCGTGGCACACGGTCTTAGTTGTTCCGCGGCATGTGGGATCTTCCCAGACCAGGGCTCGAACCCGTGTCGCCTGCATTGGCAGGTGACTTCCTAACCACTGTGCCATCAGGGAAGCCCCTGGAGTATATTGTTTTTTTTTTTTTTTTTGCGGTATGCTGGCCTCTCACTGTTGTGGCCTCTCCCCGTTGTGGGGCACAGGCTCCGGACATGCAGGCTCAGTGGCCATGGCTCACGGGCCTAGCTGCTACGTGGCATATGGGATCTTCCCGGACTGGGGCACGAACCCGTGTCCCCTGCATCGGCAGGCAGACTCTCAACCACTGCACCACCAGGGAAGCCCTGGGGTATATTCTTGACAGAAGGAAATTTCCGTTTTGACTAAGCATTGAAGAAAACTGAATCTTTGACTTATCCTTCACATGCCTGATGATTGAAATAATTTTCCACAGAATAACTTCTGGTTTTATACTTTTCAGTTCTTTTTTTCTTCTTCAAACGCACATGCTTTGAGAGCTGTGAAGTGCAAGACATGGCTATATTGTAAGGTGGTTTTTGTCCTTACGCTTCTGTGTCTTGTGCTAGTTAAGTCAGTAGAGTAGTCAGTAAGAGTACTGGAAGTTATTCCTGTAATGGGATATTATATAGTCAGTTACATATGGTGGTGTCTGAAAATCACATAATAGCCTCACTTAAAACATCTCCTTAGCCAGATTTCAAGAAAGCCTGTGACCAATCCAATATGATCCAACATAGCAGAATATGATAGAAGGAAAATTGACAAAGAAATAGACGCTGGACTTACCTGATGGAAATAAAAATATCTCACTTTTGACAATTTTGCAAAAACCTATAATGACATGAACTAATTTCTAGGGTTCTTCGTAGGACCTAAAAAGGAACCCATAGAGTTGTGGAACAACAATAGAAGCTACTGTGATGAGAAGCCCGGACACCGCAACAAAGAGTAGCCCCCACTCGCCGCAACTAGAGAAAGCCTGCACGCAGCACTGAAGACCCAACGCAGCCAAGATAAAAATAAATAAATAAATAAAAATAAATTTATCTTTTAAAAAGTAATACTCAGGTTTGAGGCATGAGAAATTTGATGAGGAGAAATTAGCTCATGTTTGCAGAACTTTTAAAATATCAAACTCAGTCTCTAAGATTTTAGCATTCTATACAACATCGGTTACTTATTAGTGGTTTGGGAAGGCCAATTTAAAATTTTCTCATCTTACTGTATTGAAATTCACGGCCCTAATGTTCTCCACGTTGACTATATGAATGATGAAGAAAAGTCAATCATGTATTTCATTTCCAACTGGACAGAAAACAATATTTTGAAAAGTGTTTGGCCTACTGACTTTTGATTTCTTCTAAGGCAAATGGATAGGTAATTTTTATTCCCTGATTAGGAGAAAAATGGGGGAAGAGGGCAGGGTTAAGAATTAAGATTTCAAGAGCATGAGAGGTAGATGGCCAACCATAGTTCCTAAGGTTCGGTGCCTGTAACTGTTGCCGCTGCTTAAGCGTGCCAAAGCAGTGGTATGGCTGCTGCGCTCGTGTTTGCTACCACTAGAAACATTCTTGCCAGTAGTGGCGGCAGCGGGACTCAATTACTCCCTTTTTTCACTCTCTCCAGAAGCTCCAGATGGCGTCTTCCGTGGGCAACGTGGCCGACAGCACAGAACCAACGAAACGTATGCTTTCCTTCCAAGGGTTAGCTGAGCTGGCACATCGAGAATATCAGGCAGGAGATTTTGAGACAGCTGAGAGACACTGCATGCAGCTCTGGAGACAAGAGCCAGGCAATACTGGTGTACTTTTATTACTTTCATCTATACACTTCCAGTGTCGAAGGCTGGACAGATCTGCCCACTTTAGTACTCTGGCAATTAAACAGAACCCTCTTCTGGCAGAAGCCTATTCGAATTTGGGGAATGTGTACAAGGAAAGAGGGCAGTTGCAGGAAGCAACTGAGCATTACCGGCATGCATTGCGTCTCAAACCAGATTTCATCGATGGTTATATTAACCTGGCAGCCGCTTTGGTAGCAGCAGGCGACATGGAAGGGGCAGTACAAGCTTACGTCTCTGCTCTTCAGTACAATCCTTCTTTGTACTGTGTTCGCAGTGACCTGGGGAACCTGCTCAAAGCCCTGGGTGGCTTAGAAGAAGCCAAGGCATGTTATTTGAAAGCAATTGAGATGCAACCGAACTTTGCAGTAGCTTGGAGTAATCTTGGCTGTGTTTTCAATGCACAAGGGGAGATTTGGCTTGCAATTCATCACTTTGAAAAGGCTGTCACCCTTGACCCCAATTTTCTGGATGCTTATATCAATTTAGGAAATGTCTTCAATGAGGCACGGATTTTTGACAGAGCTGTGGCAGCTTACCTTCGTGCCCTAAGCTTGAGTCCAAATCATGCAGTGGTACATGGCAACCTGGCTTGTGTATACTATGAGCAAGGCCTGATGGATCTGGCAATAGACACCTACAGGCGAGCTATTGAATTGCAACCACATTTCCCTGATGCTTACTGCAACCTAGCCAACGCTCTCAAAGAGAAGGGCAGTGTTGCTGAAGCAGAAGATTGTTATCATACAGCTCTCCGGCTGTGTCCCACCCATGCAGACTCTCTGAATAACCTAGCCAATATCAAAGGAGAACAGGGAAACAGTGAAGACGCGGTTCACTTGTATCGTAAAGCATTAGAGCTCTGCCCAGACTTTGCTGATGCCCATTCAAATTTAGCAAGTGTATTGAAGCAGCAGGGAAAACTGCACGAAGCTCTGATGCATTATAAGGAGGCTATTCGAATCAGTCCTACCTTTGCTGATGCGTACTGTAATATGGGAAACACTCTATGGGAGATGCAGGATGTTCAGGGAGCCTTAGAGTGTTATACTCGTGCCGTGCAGATCAACCCTGCATTTGCGGATGCCCACAGCAATCTGGCTTCCATTCACCAGGATTCAGGGAATATTCCAGAAGCAATTGCTTCTTATCGCACTGTTCTGAAGCTTCAACCTGATTTTCCTGACGCTTATTGTAATTTGGCTCATTGCCTGCAGGTTGTCTGTGATTGGACAGACTATGATGAGCGAATGAAGAAGTTGGTCAGCATTGTGGCTGACCAGTTGGAGAAGAATAGGTTGCCTTCTGTGCAGCCTCATCATAGTATGCTCTATCCTCTTCCTCATGGCTTCAGGAAGGCTATTGCTGAGAGGCATGGGAACCTCTGCTTGGCTAATATAAGTGCCCTTCATAAACCACCGTATGAACATATAACAGACTTGAAGCTCAGTGATGGTCGACTGCGTGTAGGATACGTGAGTTCTGACTTTGGGAACCATCCTACTTCTCACCTTATGCAGTCTATTCCAGGCATGCACAGTCCTGATAAATTTGAGATATTCTGTTATGCCCTGAGCCCACATGATGGCACAAACTTCCGAGCGAAGGTGATGGCAGAAGCCAATCATTTCACTGATCTTTCTCAGATTCCATGCAATGGGAAAGCAGCTGATCGCATCCATCAAGATGGTATACACATCCTTGTAAATATGAATGGTTATACCAGGGGTGCTCGAAATGAACTCTTTGCTCTCAGGCCAGCTCCTATTCAGGCAATGTGGCTGGGGTACCCTGGGACTAGTGGCGTGCTTTTCATGGATTATATCATCACTGATCAGGAAACGTCACCTGCTGAAGTTGCTGAGCAGTATTCTGAGAAACTGGCTTATATGCCCCATACGTTCTTTATTGGTGATCATGCTAATATGTTCCCTCACCTGAAGAAAAAAGCCGTCATCGATTTTAAGTCCAATGGGCACATTTATGACAATCGGATTGTGCTGAATGGCATCGACCTCCAAGCATTTCTTGATAGTCTATCAGATGTGCAAATAGTCAAGATGAAATGTCCTGATGGAGAAGACAACGCAGACAGCAGTAATACAGCTCTTAATATGCCTGTCATTCCTATGAATACTGTTGCAGAAGCAGTTATTGAAATGATTAACAGAGGACAAATTCAGATTACAATGAATGGATTCAGTATTAGCAATGGCCTGGCAATTACCCTGATCAACAATAAGGCTGCCACTGGAGAGGAGGTTCCCCGTACCATTATTGTAACCACACGTTCTCAGTACGGGTTACCGGAAGATGCCATTGTGTACTGTAACTTTAATCAGTTATACAAAATTGACCCATCTACTTTGCAGATGTGGGCAAATATTCTGAAGCGTGTTCCCAATAGTGTACTGTGGCTGTTGCGTTTTCCAGCAGCAGGAGAAGCTAATATTCAACAGTACGCACAAAATATGGGCCTTCCCCCAAACCGTATCATTTTTTCACCTGTTGCTCCTAAAGAGGAACATGTTCGGAGAGGCCAGCTGGCTGATGTCTGCTTGGACACTCCACTCTGTAATGGCCACACCACAGGGATGGATGTCCTTTGGGCAGGGACCCCCATGGTGACTATGCCAGGAGAGACTCTTGCTTCCCGAGTTGCAGGTTCCCAGCTCACTTGTTTAGGCTGTCTTGAGCTGATTGCTAAAAATCGGCAAGAATATGAAGAGATAGCTGTGAAACTGGGAACTGATCTCGAATACCTGAAGAAAATTCGTGGCAAAGTCTGGAAGCAGAGAACATCTAGCCCTCTGTTCAACACCAAACAATATACAATGGAACTAGAGCGGCTCTACCTACAGATGTGGGAGCATTATGCAGCTGGCAACAAACCTGATCACATGATTAAGCCGGTTGAAGTCACTGAGTCGGCCTAAATAATGACTGTGTGCCCAGGAGAATTACCCCTGTAGCTGAGCCTCAACCTTCTGGGGGAAAGGGAACTACTTTTTCAATATCATGGTGCAGATGGGTGACAGACAATGATAAGAAATAGCACAGCCAGACTTGCTTCCTGCATGATCACGATAGGGAGAAACCCAAGAGATGCGAAACTGCTGTTCCACAAGGAGTCTCCATCGAATTTTGCAGCAGCCAGGTGTCTGGAAGGTCTGGAAGGTGAGTCTGGAAGGTAAGTCTGGAAGGTCTGATCTCCCTTGGTCTTCCAGGGGATGGATGGTTAATGTGGAAGGGAGATAGAGATTGCCCGGCCGTTTTGTGATTATCACGGATTGATTGAGTCTTCTGAATTAATTTTTTTCTTTATATTTTGGGTATTGGAGCTTTTAAAAATGTTTGGTTTCAGGTATTTTTATTCATGTGAAGTGTATATGATTCTCTTGAGATAAGGTTTTAAGCTAAAATATTCCTTGTTTTAGTTTCTGAACTCTACCGATAAATGGGGACTTTGCTGGTGTAGTCTTTTTATAGGTTTTATAAACCACTTGAGCCTCTATCAGTCACTTTAGTGTCTGACATAACGTTTGGAACTCTCAGTGCTTTGTTGGTCTGTAGATGATGGCTTCAATTCTTTTTCTGGTCCATTTCCTTCTTCCCTTCCCCCCACTTTAAAAATTCTCCTGTAACTTGGCTAACAAAATACCAAGTGTGATTCAAAACCTCCCAGAATGTTTCTCTTCAACACATCATCTGGTGCCAAATGAAGATTGTTAGGAGTGCTTATTAATTATGAAGGGCACAGTTGTGGTACTGTCACTGACGATAATAATAATGGATTTTTGGCCTAGAGTTTTGACCTATTTCACCAGTGTTTTACCATTGACTGCCCCTCTATGCTGCTTCCAAAAGTGAGAGTGTGTGATAAGATTTTTACTTTCATTTCTAAAGTTTGTTTTTTTTAGGTGAGTCCTGTTCTTCCTTTTTCTTTCAGCAGAAATGAAATCCCAGGTAAGTATAAGTATTCAAATATTTGATCAGTAAGTCACAGTTATCTCCAGTACATTAAATAACTTTCATCAAAAAACATGTTATAGGTGAAAAGCTCTGAAGGACCAGCTATGTATATGATAATTATGTTTCAGGCCTTCTAGGGTATTATATATAATAACTTGTCTTCTGGTCGTGGTCTTGAAGTCTTTATGGATTCAGCCTCAGTAGTAGCGAACTGCACTGCTACTTGGTTTGGAGTACAAATTAGACTTTAGCCCTCCTGGAGGTTGAGTTTTTGGTATTGAAAACCATAGGAATGAAATTATTGTATTTCATCAAAGGATCGAGGGCTTGAGGCTTAAACAAGCCAACATATGTGTGGGAAGCAGTCAGCCTTGAGAGCAGGCTACGGACATGCCAGGCATGCCGCCGCTGCTCGAAGGGACTGTCCCTACTTGTTCCCCTCCTTGTTCCATTCCACGGGAGATAAATCACCAGGGCCCAGAAATCAGAAAGAATGTAAAATGAGACAAGCCAATCTGTCTCCACCCTGCACGTGCAGGTTATTTTGGATGATTCTGGGTTTATGGGTTTTCTCCCAGGGAAGTTATCCTTGAGCCGAGACAGTCATTAGATGATGTAAACCACCGTCTGGCAACCTTCCCTTTTCTAGTCGATATAATCTGCAACTGTAGCATAATAAAACTTGCCTTGCAACCGTCAGTTGTCTTGGTCCTTCTGACCCCATTTGTCGGTGCTACTTCAGTTCCTTACCCCGTCCCTTCTGACCCTGGGCGGTGAAATCCTCTTTCTGAGGCTGGTCCGCGGCAAGTGGCGCCTGAACAGGGACCTGAAGCGTGAAGCCAATGAAAAGAAAAAGAAAGTGCAGGTAAGAGAACCCTTATGCAAAATATGTGTGGACACGAGTAAAAGTGAAACTAACAGAGGCATAAGGCAACAGTCAGAAGTAAAATAAGATGGGGCAAAAGGGCTCAAAGGAGCGTGAATTATTTGCTCCGGTTTTACTTTCGATGCTTAAAGCTCGGGGTAATAAAGTTTCTACCTCACAGTTGACTGAATTTTTGCAGCATATCCATGATGTATCTCCCTGGTTTCCTGATGGCGGCTCTGTGACATAGAAATCTGGCAGAAAGTTGGAGAAGATTTTAAAAATTATTATGAGTCTCGAGGGCCTACTCATACTGCCGTTGTTACATTTAGTTTGTGGAATCTGATAAAAATATGTTTAGGTTCTTCTCATGATAGTGTTGATTTGAATGTAAAGTCAGAAAAACATAAGCCTCTGACAGAAGAAACGACTGTATTATCAGCTACTGTGTCGCCACTTCCTAAACCAAAAGAGCTAATAAATTTAAATATTTCAGATGAAGAGGAACATTTTGACTTAACAGATGAGGCTTTTAAACATAAAAGAGAGAAGTATCCTGAAGATGATTTTCTAATGGCTATAATAGATAAGTCAGTGAAAAAGCTGCAAATTAGTAAGGA
This sequence comes from Mesoplodon bidens, assembly GCF_964165515.1. NCBI lineage: Eukaryota > Metazoa > Chordata > Mammalia > Artiodactyla > Ziphiidae > Mesoplodon > Mesoplodon bidens. The sequence goes on along the minus strand of NW_027672249.1, from coordinate 83,148 downwards.
CTGTCTTCCTCAAAATTCTCCATCTGTAAAACTGCTCAGTCCCTTGCAACGTGCTGTACAAGCAGCAATAAAACGAGGAGAAGATCCTATTTTCTGTTGTCCTGTCACGGAAAGACCTGATCCTAATAATCCTCAACAGGCTATTAGGGAGCATCAGGCTCTTCCTTTTAAAGTTTTGAAAGATTTAAAATCTGCTTGTGCTCAATATGGGCCCACTGCTCCTTTTACTACTGCTATGGTTGACACTATTACAGGAGAAGCTCTTCCCCCTGCTGATTGGCAGTCTATTGCACGAGCTTGTTTAAATGGTGGAGATTATTTAATATGGAAGTTTGATTTTTATGAACGGGCTGCTGAACAAGCAGAAAAGAATGCTACCCATGATATTCCAGTTGATTATCATATGCTGATTGGGGAAGGACCATATATTTCTTTACAAGTTCGATTAACTTATCCCTTTGTTGCTTATCCTCAAATAAATCATTTGGCATTACAAGCCTGGAGGAAATTATCTTCTACACACAAAACTGAGGATCTTTCAAAAATTAGACAGGGACCTGATGAACCATATGCTGATTTTGTAGATAGATTGTTACAGCCGGTGGGGAGACTCATTGTGGATGGACTCACTGGTACAATTGTAGTTAAGCAACTTGCTTTTGAAAATGCTAATAATGCATGTCAGGCTGCGATTCGACCTTGGAGAAAACGGGGAACATTGGAGGATTATATTCGCCTTTGTGCAGACATTGGGCCTGCTTATATACAGGGTGCTGCTATGGCTGCAGCATCAACTAAAGTGGGGTTTAAAAACAATCCGAAGAGAACAAAGACTAGTTTTAAATGCGGAAAGGCAGGTCATTTTGCTGGAGAATGTAGATCTTTTCACTGTAACCCTGGTCCTTCCTTCCCTACTCAAAACCCTCCAGATGGTCAGAAAATCCCTGGTTTATGCCCTAAATGCAATAGGGGAAAACGTTGGGCACGCGATTGTTGGTCGCTCAGTGGCCCACAAGGATGGAACACCACTGTCGGGAAACTCCTCCCGGGGCCTTCCCCGGCCCCAACAGATAATAGGGGCAATGTCTGTGTATCCTCCTCAAACTATCAATCAGACATTAACCAAAAACAAAAACATACAATATCTTTGCTCTCCAGAGAAACAGCAGGAAGCGCAGGACTGGACCACAGTACCTCCGCCCGATATGTATTAACTCCTGAAATGGGTCCTCAGGCCTTCTCTACGGGCATCTATGGACCTTTACCCAAGGGTTTGATGGGACTACTATTGGGAAGAAGTAGTGTCACCATGAAGGGTTTAACTATTATGCCAGGAGTCATAGATTGTGACTACGAAGGAGAAATAAAAATCATGGCACAAACTATTAAAAATATAATAATGATTTCTCCTGGGGATAAAATTGCACAATTGCTACTTTTGCCCTTTGTACCTCATGGACAAATTTTACAACATCAAAAGAGAGACACAAAGGCTTTTGGATCATCTAATGCTGCCTACTGGATTCAGAAGATAGGGAAAGAACATCCAGAAAGGAAATGAACCATTAATGGAAAGGTTTTTTCAGGTTTGTTAGACACTGGAGCTGATGTCTCTGTTATGACACAGATTCACTGGCATAAACATTGGCCCGTTAGTCCTACTATTACAGAACTTCAAGGAATAGGACAGAGTTCTTCTCCTATGCAAAGTAGTCAGTTATTATGGCAAGATAGTGAGGGCCATTCAGGATACTTCCAGCCTTATGTTTTGCCTAGGCTGCCTTTAAACCTCTGGGGCCGAGATATATTAAAAGAAATGGGAGTATTACTTTATAGTCCAAATTCTCAAGTCTCTAATATGATGTTGGATCAAGGATTTCTTCCCACAAAAGGGCTGGGAACAAATCAACAAGGACCTGTCTATCCTATTGATGTGAAAATAAAATATGATAGACAAGGTTTGTGTTTTTCTTAGGGGCCTTGGATTCTCCTCCACTCACTGCCGATCCAATTACTTGGCTGAGTGATGACCCTGTATGGGTGGACCAATGGCCCCTCACAAAGGAGAAATTAGAAGCTGCAGAACAATTAGTACTGAAACAATTAGGGCATTTAGAAATTTCCAATAGTCCTTGGAATACTCCTATTTTTATTACCAAGAAAAAATCTGGAAAATATAGGTTATTACCGGATCTAAGAGCTGTTAATAAAACTATGCTAATAATGGGAGCTCTTCAAGCAGGCCTACCCTCTCCAACAGCCATACCACACGATTATCATCTTTTAGTTATAGATTTAAAAGATTGTTTTTTTCACTATTCCTTTGTTTCCTGAAGATAGAAAACATTTTGCTTTTAGCTTGCCTTCCTTAAATTTTAAGGAGCCCATGAGGAGCTTTCAATGGAAAGTATTGCCTCAGGGCATGGCAAATAGTCCTACATTATGCCAAAACTATGTGGCTCAGGCCTTAACTCCTGTGAGAAAAAGGTTTCCAACGTTATATCTCATACATTATATGGATGATATACTTTTAGCCACTGATAATATTTCTTTATTAGAGACTGCTTTTCAATTTTTACAACAATCCTTACAATCATTTGGCTTGGTCATTGCCTCAGAAAAAATTCAAAGACAATCTCCATTTTTCTATTTGGGAAAATATATTGATAACACTACCATTAGGCCTCAGAAACTGCAAATTCGAGTTGATAATTTAAAAACATTAAAGGATTTTCAAAAATTACTTGGAGATATTAATTGGCCAAGGCCTTCCTTAAAACTTACTACTGCTCAATTAGAGCCTTTGTTTGATATTCTTAAAGGTGACTCAGATCCTTCTACTTCACGCTCTATGACTCCAGAAGCACTTCAAGCTTTACAAGTAGTTAATAGAGCTATCAGCTCTGCACAGTTAACTCGAATGCATACTCACCTGCCAATTTCTTTAATTGCTTGTCCAACACCTCATGTGCCTACTGCCATCTTATGGCAAACTGTTGGCATTATTGAATGGATTCATATGAAAACTACATCCTCTAAGGTTATTAACCCTTATTTTGAACTTAGTAGTAAGCTAATAATGCAAGGTACAACTAGATGCTTACAACTTCTGGGTATAGAACCTTCTCAAATTATTATCCCTTATTCAGTTAGTCAACAAAATTGGCTTTTTCAACATAGTAATGAATGGGGTCTTGCTCTTGCAGGATTTTCAGGTGCCTTGGAATGCCATTACCCTGCTGATAAATTGATCCAATTCGACAAAGTTAACTGTTATATCTTTCCTTCTATAATTAGGCAACAGCCTATTCCTCATGTACCTTTGGTTTTTACAGACGGTTCTTCTTCAGGAGGGGCTACTGTAATCACTGACGACGGAACAAAACTCATTAAACAAACTTCCTTGACTTCAGCTCAACGTGTTGAACTGTATGCTGTCATGATGGCTTTTAAACATTTGCCTTCTATATCTTTTAATTTGTTTTCTGATAGTAAATATCTTATCAGCTTATTATTTCTTCTGGAGACTGTGACCAGAGGACATACTAATGACCCTGAATTATCATCCTCTTTTCGTTTGCTTCAACAGCTTATTCGTTCCCACGATGGCCGTGTTGCAGCTCTGCATATCTGTGCTCATTCTAACTTGCCTGGTCCATTGTCTAAACTTAATGTGACTGCAGATGTTTTAACTCGATCTAAACGTGATCTTTATCCTGTGCGTTTTCCTCCCAAAAATAAAGTTAAAGTTACTCTTCCTCCTCAATCTCTTTTCCCTAAAGCAGGACATATCCCAAATTACCGTCCTCCTCCTTTCCGTTCGTCATGCTGTCAAGAATGGCTAAGGTATTGCATTCATTATCTTCATACTGTTGATACTCATGGTCCATGTCCTGGACACCCTCATATTATGGTAAGTTATGATCAAACTGCTTCACAAGCAGCACAGCAGTCGCATGCTTTACACCATCAGTCGGCGGCTACGTTACGCAAAGAATTTTCCCTTACTCGTGAAGCCACCCGACAAATTGTTAAGCAATGCCCACAGTGCTTACCTCACCTTCCTGTTCCACATTATGGTGTTAATCCTCGTGGATTATTACCTAGTTATTTATGGCAAATGGATGTTACTCATATCCCGTCTTTTGGGAAATTACAATTTGTTCATGTCACTATTGATACTTATTCTGGTTTCCTCTGTGCTACAGCACAGACCCGAGAAGCTACTAAACATGTTATCACTCATTTATTACACTGTTTTGCTTTTGTGAACCTTCATTTTACAGGAACCAACATTACTCTTACAGGCCCGGCTACCAGCCGACGAGAGGATCTTAAGGATACCATCATTTGGTATAAAAATGGGCAAGCTATTAATATTAGAGGTCGAATCTCATATGCCTCGCCACTTTGGGATTCCGCTATTACTATAGCCAAGGTTCCAGGTGAAGATTCAGGAAATTATTTCTGTATGAAGCATTTACTTGGAGGACAAGGGATACTTATAGTTGGACATAAGGTTACTATTCTTAACAGAAAATCAAAACCTCAATTTCCTCCTTTTATGACCATTAACTTTGCTGGATCCAATTTTGAATGTTGCAATGCATCTTGGAATAATAACCAAATATGGTGTACTACAGATCATACCAAGGGGTCAATTCTTCTCTCTTCTATTCCCATCATAGATAGGTTTATCACATTTCAAAAGAACTGGGATATATGGAAACTAGCTCTAACTTATTCCAATACACCTGTTATAACTTGTGTTGCTCCTCCATATACACTTTTGATTGGTTCTATTAACATTGGTAATTCTTCCAAAGGAGGATATAATATTAGCTGTGTTCATTGTATTTTTAGCAGTTGTATGTTCCCTTCTGCAGGAACACAATCTGTGCTTATACTAAGGCAACCCATATATGTTATGGTGCCTGTACATCTGAGAGAACCTTGGTATGAAGATACTGGAGTACAGGCATGGGTGGAACTCTCTAAAGCCTTGCAGAGAAGGAGACGCTTTATTGGGTGGCTAATAGTAAGTTTACTTGCCTTGGCTGCTCTGTCTGCTACCGCGGCTACTGCCCGTCTTGCTCTTTCACAGAGTATTAATCATGCTCACTTTGCTAATCAATTATCTCAAAATACCAGTCTTGCTTAATCTTTACAAAGTCACATAGATTTACAGATTAATAACAAGTTAGATGAATTTAAAAACGCAATTTTGAGGATTGGAGATCAGATGGCAGCATTAAAATTGAGGATGCGTTTAGCTTGTCATGCAAAGTATACGTGGATTTGTGTTATTCCTTACAAGTACAATGACTGTATTTGGGAATGGGAAAAAGTAAAAATGCATCTGCTGAATGTTTGGTCAGATAATAATATTAGTCTTGATCTTAAGAAATTAAATGCTGAAATTCAGGATATACAACATGCACATCTTGATGATATTTCACCAGAAGATGTAATTCAAACTTTACTGGATCATTTAAAGTGGTTAAACCCTTAGTCGTGGATTACTAGAGGGTTGTCAGGAGTTATTACCCTGGCCATAATTTGCCTATTATTGATAATAATCTTCTCATGTCTGTTTCGTATCCTCATGCTTCAGTATACTACTCTCGGCACTAAGCTTCATGGAATTATTTTGCAGCAAAAATTAAAAAATAAAGAAGGGGGACCTGTGGGAAGCAATCAGCCTTGAGAGCAGGCTACAGACATGCCAGGCATGCCGCTGCTGCTCGAAGGGACTGTCCCTACTTGTTCCCCTCCTTGTTCCATTCCACGGGAGATAAATCACCAGGGTCCAGAAATCAGAAAGTATGTAAAATGAGACAAGCCAATCTGTCTCCACCCTGCACGTGCAGGTTATTTTGGATGATTCTGGGTTTATGGGTTTTCTCCCAGGGAAGTTAACCTTGAGCCGAGACGGTCATTAGATAATGTAAACCACCGTCTGGCAACCTTCCCTTTTCTAGTCTATATAATCTGCAACTGTAGCATAATAAAACTTGCCTTGCAACCGTCAGTTGTCTTGGTCCTTCTGACCCCATTCGTCGGTGCTACTTCAGTTCCTTACCCCGTCCCTTCTGACCCTGGGCGGTGAAATCCTCTTTCTGAGGCTGGTCCGTGGCACATATGAATATGTTTTTGTCTTGCTGTACTGCACATATGCTGTCTAGTAACAGATATTTTGTCTGCTATTAGTGTTTTAGATTATGTCTTTCCAAAGCGCTGAGGCAGTGCACCTATTTTGATGTTGCAGCTGATGCCTGAACGTATCCTAGCTGACAAATTATTGATTAATAAAAACATGAATTTCTGAAAGATTTGTACTGTTAACCAAAATCTGAGCAAGGAGTCTCAAATGTAATTCTTAGCCAGAATTACATGTTAATGAACCATTTAACAGTGTAAATCAAGGAACATCAATGTAGGGATTTCTTTTCATTTATTTCTTACCTGCTTGAAATATCAGTTAAAGGTTGCCAGCTTGGTTGCAGATGAACAGACATTTGAAGTTCCCTGAACTACGTAATGTGGAATAGGATAGTAGACTTCCAACGCCCTCAAGGCTGTGACCTTGCAGCCATTTTACATAGCACATCATCCTCCTATAGGGATGAACCTTTCCCTGGCCCAAAAAGTAGCCACTCCGTTGAAGCTTTGCTTATTGTAACAGGCTTTTGTTTCCAGGTTACATGTCTGTGGAAGACTTAATTCTGAATAGAGATATAGATATTACTGGAAACTAATTGTTTTTGCTATTATACTCTGCTTTATCAAAAAAGTAAAACATTTAAATTGTGCTACAAAAATTCAGATGTCTTACAATCTTTAAACAATAAATGAATGAATTGCCCTTAAAAAAAAAGAATTAAGCAGTTAGTTAAGCTGTTGGTCCCACATCAGACAAATTATCCTTATACCTCCTGTCAATATTGTTAACAGAGACTGTTATTTTATTAATCCTTATGATCCCATGATTCTTTCTTTCATGTTTCGGGGCACAGCAGGTGAGAGAGTGGGTTTGTTAAGCTGGGTGGGTTCATCCTTCTTTTATGCGTTCATTCAATTTTCTGTTCATTTACTTATTGTATACATATGGCAATAGAAGCTGCTAAGGCAATCATTGCTATTCTGCAAAACAACAAGGCACAGAAGCAGATGTCTTATTTCCGAGATTTCTCCCCCCAGGATTATTATGATTAAAGATCCTTTCCCCCCACTCCCTGGAGAGGACAAGGGGCTGCTCGCTGGAGGATTTTTAATGACTTGGGGAAAGGCTCAAATATCCCCCCATTATGGTAATCCACCCCAGGGGCAAACCACACAAGAATATTATGAATTTATTTTATTTTTCTATCCTTGCAAAGGTAATACTCAGCTCATTAGAATATGAAAACTATACTGTCAAATTTCAGAATTACATGGATGAAGAAAATCACCAAAGTGGCATCATATCATGTGTGTTATAGCTGTATTTACTATATTGACTATATTAAATATGTTGTGTTATCAATGTATTGTATAACTATATATTGAAAAGGCAAAATGCTGTAACGTATTTCAGAGAAAATAATTATGTTGGCCAACCCCAAATTGTACATTGTAGACGGGTCCTAGGAAAAGAAGATTCAATTCATAGTGAACAAGAGGTTAGCTTCTGTTTTCAGCCATGTGCTATTTCAAGAATTAAACATCATGAATAATACAGGATATAAGAGGAATAGTCTAAAGATGGAAAAGCACATTTTGATTAGGAAAGAGAATTTAAGTCTTTTTTTTTTTAAGGAAAACTGCCTTATTACTATGAGATAAGAAAATTGTTTCCTTCTTTTCTTCCTTGCTTTCTTCTTCTTTTTTTTAACCTTTTTAATTTTGGATATTTGACCTCTAAGCTGAGATGACTGAAAATGCCTCCTCTGGGCATCAACCTTTTTGAAAGACTTTTTCCCCCTCCCTGAGGGCTATTTGTCTCTTGGAGGCTTTGTCTACATTACTCCTCAAGAGGCAAGCATTTGTCCTTGCACTAAATGCTGACATCTCCTGATAAGAGGGAAGCTGCAGAGTAGAAGAATTGAAGGTCAGTATGTTGATATTGGTCTCAAGCGCATTGATGTACATTTGTGTATTGGGGAAGGGGAGTGAAGCTTGAGAGTGGGCCAGTGGGGAGGGGTAAATATTTTGTGATGCTGTCTACCTATGGGCTTATAAAGTTTATGGCTGCATTAGGAGGACAAGCATTACCATTAGCATGAAAAGTAGGGCAGACCTCAGTTGCAAAAGCTTCTAGCCATACACATAGGGCAATACGTAAATGATACACCTTATTGCATTCACCCATTCACCCTCCCCTGTTCACGCTAATTGGAAATTTCCATCCATTTCAGAGAAGTAACACAACTATCAATCATTTTCCCTGGCACGAATCTTCCAGGAGAAAGAAAATGGAATACACCTAGCGACAGAGCTCACGCACTAGTAGTCCATGTGTCTTAGATTTAATATCTGATGACTAGCTGCATTGAAGCCAGGAGGTGGTTCACAAAGTTGCTGCACATTAGAATCACCTGGGGAACTCTGAGACCTTCCCGTGCCCAGGCTCCTCCCTAGACCTACTGAATCAAAATCTCTGGGGCTGGGACCCAGACACCAATGTTTTTCTTCAAAGCTCTTTAGGTAATTCAAACGAGCAGCAAAGCTTGAGAACCAGCCCAATAATGGGAACAAACTTATTTCACACAGATAAAGTGGGGCAATTCATATGTTAAAAGAACGTGAATATATGTATATATTTCTTTTTTTCACTTTATTCTGTTTGTATTTCAAATAGGCTTTTTTTTTTCCTTCTGCAAAAAGCATTATTGTTTCCATTTGGTCCAAGGCTTGGGAGAGGGCTCCAGGGCGGTTACAAAGCTGCCTAGTGGCTGCAGAGCGGGGCTTCAGGCAGAAGCTCTGACGCCAGAGGGTCTCCTCAGACGCGGCTGGACTTCAGAGACTCCTGTTTGGCTCGAGGGTGAGCCTTTCAAAGAGATACTCGCCCAGCACAGCCTGCGGACCAGCCAGCCTGCGGAGGTTGGTCAGGTGGTCTCCCATCTTCTGGATGAGTTTTACCTGCTCCTCCAGGAAGCGGCTCTCCAGGAAATCACAGAACTGGGAGTCTGCACGGGCAGGACCCAGGGCGCGCAGATCCGTTAGTGCCTGGTTCAGATTCTTCTCCCTAAGAATGGCGGCTTCCACAGCATCCTGGGTTTTACCCCACTCATCCTGAGAAGGCTTCTGCGCATCCTGGAAGAGGGCGCGGCCGCAGCACTGGTTTTGCATTTTCAAGAGGCGCTGGGCGCCCTCACACTTCTCCTCAGCCAGTTGGCGAAAAATGTGGCCCATACTGTCCAGAGTCCCATTGTTGCTGTCGAAATAGATGCTCAGAGAGAGGTAAGTGTCCACAGATGCATGTTGAACAGGCGGTGGACGGCGGCCTCCACCTCGGTGGAATAATTCTGACGAACCTGTGAACTCGTGGTTGATCAGTGATAAGGAGCTAAGCTCAAAAACTGGTGTTGGCCTGTCCTGGAGGCTGAGGATAGCTGAGTGTCTGATTCCAAAGGTTGCGAAAGGAAGAAAGGTTGGAAGGTGGTCGGGGGCTGGAGCAAGGAGCGTCCCTGGGTCTGTTCATTCCAAACACTGTTGAAGCAAAAGACAGATCTGCAGGACTGCCGAACGCACTGCCTCAAATAGGCTTTGATATAAATGAACAAGAAGTCCAAGCAAGGACAAAACTTACCCTTCCTCCCACCAAAATAGCTGGTGATACTAGAATCTAGATCTGGGAAGGGATTCTTCCATTGCTTTCTTAACATTCCAAGCCACTAGAGCAGTGGTTCTCAAAGTATGGTCACCTTGTAACCAAGCAGTACCCTATGGGGCCTTCCTAGGACAGACCCATCCCCCATATCCTCTATTGTAGTTTCTCTCTGAAGTACTCAGATAATAGTATCTCAGGCATATTTCTTGAGTTTTCAGATGCTAAAAACCACCACCCAATGGAAGAAATGAACTCCTTGATGATCATGAGCACGTAGCCCTCAGACCTCCTGGCACCTAAGGATGGATAATGTTACCTGCCTTGTGGCCTCAACATCAGCCAATCAGAGGATTGTGCACGAGCTGATCACATGCCCTGGGATGTCCCTCCCTCACCTGGCCTTTAAAAATGCTTTGCTGAAATCCTTTGGAGATTTCAGGGGTTTTGGAACACGGACCACCCCTCTCCTTGCTCGATCCTGCAATAAACCTTTCTCTTCTCCAGACTCCAACCTTTAGGTTTGTTTGGCCTCACTGTGCTTCAGACACATGAACCTGCATTCAGTAACAACTTGACCAGCTTTACCAGCGTCCCCTGATAATGTGTCAGATATTCAAGTTTTAGGGCCCTATCCCAGCCCTATGGAATCAGCAACTCTAGTGGGGCTCAGTGATCTCTGTTATAACAGGCCCTCCATATGATTTTTATTCACCTTAAAGTTTGAAAATATCTGCATTGTCAGCTGGCCAAAGTGTCCACCAGCAGGTGAAGGGGAGTGATGCCTGGAAAAGATAGGGAGTAGCCAAGGCAAGTACAGCAGCATTTGCCGTGGTAGTAATGGAGAATGCCTTTTCTCCACTGGTTGGCACAGACTAGTATCTGGGAGCAGTGGCAGGGTTATTTAGGATGCTTTACAATTCAATGTAGTGACCGCTGTCCTGGTTTGCCAGGGACTTCCCCTGTGTGAACACTTAAAACCTCATCCTGGCAAACCCCTTAGCCCTGGATTTGAAAAACTTAGGGAATAACATGAAATTTAGGGGAAACATGATCTAGGATTTGGGCGAGTCACAAGTGCTAATTACAGCTAAGCAAGTATGGTCAGCATCTAGCCTTCTTTACCCCTTTGTGGGAAGGTAAATCTGATTGGGTGAAAGGACTTATTGTTAAGAAATCTTTGTAGAAACATCCCCTTCTGCTTAGTCTGCTGGTTCTCAGTTCTGGCTAGACACTGGCATCGTCTGAGGAGATTTAAAGTTATTTTATTGGTCTAGGATGACCAACAGTCAGTGTGAGGGTTTTTAAAAAGTGCTTCAGATGATTCTAATATGCAGCCAAATTTAGGTGCCACTGCTTAAGCTTTTGAACCACTGCTACATATTTTCACCTCATCTTCCTATGAGAATATCCAACTGTAGTTGAGGTTTGTTTGTTTTTCTTTTTCTTTTTTTAACTCTCTTATTATAAGATTTACTGTCTTAAATAAGATTGAATGTACAGAAAATCCTGCTAGTCCATCTGGTACAGCTAGATACTTAGAATAATATCGTTAAGATATATACCATTTAAGTACTGTGACTGGCCTTTTTAAAATTAACATATGCATTGAATTAGTACAATCTCTTTTGAAGTTGTCATGTTGGGGAGCTATACCTGTAATCTGCTGCCATTGCTAAATATCTGGACAACTCTTATTAGGAATTGTTTTTAAAAATCTTTAGGGATTAAAACCAAGAGTGCTGTATTATTTGTACTGGGACCACAAAAACCTCACAAAGTTTCCCCACTGTACCTTCTACCCCCATCTCTAACCCTTGGCAACTTCTAATCTGTTCTCTATCTCCACAGTTTTGTTATTTTAAGAATAATACGTAAACATAATCATGAATTACTTAATCTTCGGAGATTGGCTTTTAAAAATTTTTTCTTCAGCATCATTCCCTTGAAGTTCATTTTAATTTTTGCATATATTAATAATTTGTTCCTTTTCGTTGCTCCGTAGTATTCTATCATAAGATTTTATCACAATTTGTTTCAACATTCATCCATTGAAAGACATTTGGGTAGTTGCCAGTTATTGGCTATGATAAATAAAACTGCTATGAACATTTATGTGTAAGTTTCTGTGGGAACTTAATTAAGTTTTTGTTTCTTTTGGATAAATGCTCAAGAGTACAAGTACTGCGTTGTAGGGTGAATCTACTTTTAGGATTAAAAGAGACTGTCAAGCTGTTTCTCAGAGTGGCTAAACCATTTTATTTTCCCACCAGTGACGTGATATAACTTTTCTACGTACTCGCCAGCATTTGATGTTGTCACTATAATTTTAGTTATTCTCTGATATCTCATTATGGTCTTAATTTGCATTTCCCTAATGCTAATGATGTTGAGCATCTTTTCATGTGCTTCTTTGCCATGTGTATATTCTCTTCCATGAAATGTCTGTTCCTGTCCTCTGCCTATTTTCTAGTTGGATTTTTTTAAGTTGTTTGGAGAGTTCTTTGTATATTATAGATACAAGTCATCTGTCTCATATGGGATTTTCAAATATGTTTTCCCACTGTGTAATCTGAGTTTTCATCCACTTAAAAGGATCTTCTATGAAGCATTTTTAACTCATTTTGATGAGATACAATTTATCAGTTTTTGCTTTTATTGATCATACTTTCGGTGTCAAGTCTAAGAATTATTCACCTAGTTCTAGATGCCAAAGATTTTCTATTTTTTTTCCTAAAAATGTCCTGCTTTTACATTTAAGATTATGATCCACTTTGATTTAATTTTTGTGTAAGGTGTGGAGGTTTAGGTTAAGGTTCATTTTTTGTTTGTTTTTGTCAAGGGATGTCCAACTGTTTCAGTACCATTTTTTGAAATGTCTATTCTTCCTTGATAGCTTTTGCACTGCTGTCAAAAACAGGTTAAATGTATTTATGTCAGTCTATTTCTGGGTTCTCTATTCCATTCCATTGATCTATGTATCTACCCTCCAAAATTACTGCAAAGTCTTGAAATTGGGTGGATTAATTCCTCCCATTTTAATCTTCCTTTACAAATTGTTTTAGCTATTCTTCAGCCTCTTCTTACCATACAAATCTTAGAAAAAGCTTGTCTATATCCGCAAAAACCTTGAGGGCATTTTAAGAGTAATTGTGTTAAGCCTCTTAACTTGGGGAGAATTGACATCTTTATTATGTTGTGTTTCCTAATCCATGAACAAGGTATGTCTCCCTATTTGTTTGGGACTTTAAAATTTTTCTTCATCAGCATTTTGTAATTTTCAGTATAGAGGTCCTATAAATGTCCTATTGGGCTTGTATTTAAGTATTTATTTAGGTCAGTTGTAAATGGCATCACATATTTTAATTTAAGCTTCTACACATTTGTTATTAATATATAATGTGATAAAATTGTGTTGATCTTGTACTCTAAAACATTTACAAACTAATATTATTTCTCAAGCTTTTTGTGGATTCCTTGGTATTTTCTCCATTTAGATTATCATGTCCTCTTCAGACACAGACAGTTTTACTTTTCCTTAGGCAATATAATAGGATATATTACTCTTCAACATTCAGTAGGATATATTCCTTCCTATTCAACATAGTAGGAATAGTCCTTTTATCTTTTAAATGAACTTTTTAAAAATTTAACTTTTAAATGTATGTATTTATTTATTTTTGCTTTATTTTCTTACTAGAACCTCCAGTAATACATTTAATAAAAGTGGTGAGAGCGGATATCTGTGCCTTGTTTCTGATCTTACAGAGAAAGCATTCAGTCTTTCACGGTTAAATATAATCTCGGTATAGGTTGTTTGTAGATCATCTTTATGAGTTTCAGTATGTTCCTTTTCTATTCCTAGTTTGCTTGGAGTTCTTTTTTCTTCTTTTTTTAAAATCATGAATGGGATTGGATTTTGTCAAGTGCTTTCTCTGCATTATTGGATAGGATCACATGACTTTTCCCTTTAATCTATTGGATATGGTGGATAACATTGTTTGATTTTAAAATATTTAACCAACTTTGCATAACTAGAATAAATGCCACTTGGTCATGGTATATTATTCTTTTTATATATTTCTGGATTTAATTTGCTAATATTTGGCAGAGGATTTTTACAGCCAATTTCATAAAAAATATTGGTCTGTAGTTTTCTTCTTTCTATCGTATCCCTGTCCGGTTTTGGTATCAAGGTAATACTGGCTTCATAAATTTAATTAGGAACTGTTCCTTCTACTTCTATTTCTTATCAAATCATGTAAAATTGGTGTTAATTCTTTATGTCTTGGGTAAAAGTGAAACATCTAAGCCTGAATATTCCTTTTGGGAGTTTTTAAATGAAAAACCAGTGTTTCTAATGGTTACAGGAAAACTGAGATTATCTATTTCATCTTGGCTGAGTTTTGGTAGTTTTGAGTGTAGAAGCATTGGCCCATTTCACCTACATTTTTCAATTTATAGTGTAGACTTGCTCATAACAACTTGTTCCTCATTAACCTGCAGGATATGCCATGGTATCCCTGGTTGCATTTCTGATATCTGTGATTTGTGCCATCCATCTTTTTATCTTTATCAGTCTTGCTAGATCTTTATTGATTAGATTGTTTATTTCCAAGAACCAGCCTTTTGTTTCATTGACTTTCCCCCCTATTTTCCTGTTTTCAGTTTCATGGATTTCTATTTCATCTTTATTATTTCCTTCTTTCTGCTTGTTTAGTGTTTTTTCCTCTTCCTTTTTTACTGTTGTAATATAGAAAATTAGATTATTGCTTTGAAACACTTTCTTTCCCAATTTAGTGCTATAGACTTCTCTTTCAGCATTGCTTTCACTTCATTCTGCAAACTTTGATCTGTTATATCTCCATTTCCTTTTATTCTATGCATTAAAAAATATTTCCTTGATGCTGTCTTTTTTACCCATGAGTTATTTGGAATTGTGATGTTTAGTTTTCACGTGATTGAAGATTTTCCTGTTGTCTTTCTGTTATTGATTTCTAGTCTGATTCCATTATGGCTAGAGAACATACTCTATGATTTTAATTCTTTTAAATCTGCTAACTTTTTTATGAATATATAAATGAAAGAAATAAGAAAACCTCTGAGTCTTAGCATCCAACACTTAGGCACATTACAATTTAAATCTGCTAAGGTTCTTTTTATTGCCCAGTATATAGTATATGAGTGAATATTCCATGGACACTTGAATATGTATTCTGCTGTTACTGAGTGTGTTCTTTAAATGTCAGTTATATCCTATTGATTGATGATGTTTTCATTTCTTCCATATTCTTGCTGATTTTTCTCTCTGGTAGTTCTATAAATTGCTGTGCTGAAGTCTCAAATAATAATTGTGGATTTAAAATTTTCTCCTTTTACTACTTTTTTCAGTGTTTGCTTCATGTATTTTGAAGTTCTGTTGTTTGGTGCACACACATTTTGTATCATTGGGTCATCTAGGTGGATTATTCCTGTTATCTTTATGTAATGACCCTGTTTGCCCCTAATAATTTCCTTTGCTCTGAAGTCTACTTTATCTGATATTAATATAGCCATTCCTACTTTTTCTGATTAACGTTCACATGATATATCATTATCTTCCTTTTACTTTGAACTCCCTATATCATGATGTTTAAAGTAAACTTCTTATAGACAGTATATAGTTGGATCATGCTTGTGAATTTTTAATCTACTCTTCCAATCTCTGTCTTTGACTTGGTTATTTAGATCATTTACAGTTAATGTAATTATTGCTATGTTAAAGATTAGGTCTACCATTTTATTTTTTGTTTTGTCTTTTACCTTAGTTTCTCAATCCTGTGTTTCTCTTATTTTGCCTGGTGGGTTACTTAAACATTTTTTAATAAGTCCATTTTAATTTAATTTATTTATAATCATTTGTGTATACTGTTTGTATAGTTTTCTTAGTGGTTACTTTTGGCATCACAGTATACATATGTAACTTACCATAGCCTACTGGAATCAGTGTTTTATTACTTCAAGTGAAGTTTCAAAATTTTACTTCCATTTAGTCTCTTAATATTCCCCAGTTTTAAAGTATGATTTTCTGTAGTATTTCCTTTCTCTACATTGAGAACCACATCAGATGGTGTCATAATATTTGCTTTGACCATCAGATAGTATTTAAGAAACTCATGAGGCTAATGATAGTCTCTTATATTTACCCCATTTGTTTTCACCCATTCCATTGTTCCCCTTTTCTTTCTGAAGTTCCCAGTCTTCTGTTATTGTTTTTTTTTATGTTTTCATAACATTAGGTGATATCTGGGCTTTCCAGTGCCATTGGATATGAGTTTCAGGAAACACTGAGTCTGGCTCACTTAATGCTGCTGAGTTGGAGGGTTTGTGTATGTTGGGCCTGTTGGCGCAGCAGGTGCTAGCAGATTAGACTAATGTTGATGGGACTAGTGCCACAGGAGGATGGGTTCCCATTCAGGCTATGCTGCTGCTACAGTAGATCAAGTCCCCCTCTACCCCAAGTGTGGGGCAGTGACCTGCTGCTGTCACTGCTTTGTATTAGGCTGCTTTTGCCTCAGGTGTGTGGTGGGATCCCTTGGAAGCTGCTGCTGCTGTCAATCACAAGGTTAAATTCATTTCAGAAATACTTAAGTATAAATATATAGCCTGGCTCCTGTAGGACCCCTGTAATAGTTTTTTATTGCTTTCATACAAATTACCACAAATATAGTGACTCAAAACAATTTAAATTGATTACCTTACAAGTCTGACATTGGTCTCAATTGAGTAAAGTAAAAGTGTTGGCAGGATCGACAGATGAATGGATAAAGATGTGGCACATATATACAATGGAATATTACTTAGCCATAAAAAGAAATGAAATTGAGTTATTTGTAGTGAGGTGGATTGACCTAGAGACTGTCCTACAGAGTGAAGTAAGTCAGAAAGAGAAAAACAAATACCGTATGCTAACACATATATATGGAATCTAAAAAAAAGAAAAAATGGTTATGAAGAACCTAGGGGGCAGGGCAGGAATAAAGACGCAGCCGTAGAGAGTGGACTTGTGGATACAGGAAGGGGGAAGGGTAATCTGGGATGAAGTGAGAGAGTGGCATGGACTTATATACACTACCAAATGTAAAATAGATAGTTAGTGGGAAGCAGCCGCAAAGCACAGGGAGATCAGCTCTGTGCTTTGTGTCCACCTACAAGGGTGCGATCGGGAATGGAGGGTGGTAGGGAGATGCAAGAGGGAGGAGATATGAGGATATATGTATACGTATAGCTGATTCACTTTGTTATGAAGCAGAAACTAACACACCATTGTAAATCAGTTATACTCCAATATAGATGGTTAAAAAAGAAAAAAAAGTGTTGGCAGAGCTACATTCTTTTCTGGAGGCTCTTAGGGGTGTTTCTGTTCCCTGGACTTTATCCGCTTCCAGCGGTCACTTGTAGTCCTTGACTCAGAGTCCCCTTTCTCCACCTACAAAACCCAAAATGTTGAATCTCTCTGATTCTGCTTCTATTAAGACATCTCTCTCTTTCTCTTTCTACAGTTGGGAATGGTTTTCTACTTTTAAGGACTCATGCAATTAGATTTGTTCCATGAGGTAATCCAGGATAATCTTTCTCAAGGTCTGTAACTTCAGTCATATCTGCAAAGTCCTCTTCACCATGTAAGGTAACATATTAATAGGTTCTAGGGATTAGGGTGAGGGCATTTTTAGGAGCCATTATGCTGCCTACCACACCCTTAACAAGTGACCTTGAGAAAATTACTAAGATTTTTAAAGCCTTACTTTCCTCAAACATAAAATGGAAAGAAAGCTAACTAGTTAATATCATGAAAGTGAAACAGTATATATGAAATCAACTAATTCAAAAAATGAGATTTCTTCTTTTTCTTTATGATTTACATGATTCTCAGAGTTCGGTTACTTGAAGAGTTACTTTTTTTTTAAACAGAACTAAGGAATTTCAGGGTTCAGGTGCTGTAAGATTGTCTGAATTATCTGAGTAACAATTAGCTAAGCACAGGTGTAAAGCATTTGATTTACTCCCTGGTTTTCTTTATCTTCTCATCCCAGTAAATGCATATCCCTTTTCTAGCTCCAGCCAGTAGAGTCAGAGCTTGTTGTACTGTTTAACTAAAGTTCAATTTAAATTCTCTCTACATCTCCAGATTCTCAGCCCTGGTTGCATATTATAATCACCTGGGGAGATTTCAAGAACTACCGATGCCAAATTTCTACCTATCATGGATATTTGAGGAGGGACCTGGAATGAAATGCTCTAGCTTATGGTTTTTGGAACCAAATCATAGTCTACACTGAGCCAAATTATTTGTGAGATCACCTCTAAAAAGGAATTTATCTGTGGTGACTAATGCTCTTCCTTTGTCAGTATGCTTGATTTGTCCCTCTTTGGGGGAAAAAAAGAGGGGGAAAAAACCCCCAGCAGTTGTGCTCCCTGAATTATAACCTGATGCTTTGGAATTAGTGTTGGCTTAGAGCGCACATCTTCGGATACCCATTCTCTCTCCTGCTTCCTTGCATGAACTTATATCCTTGGGCAGTGTTTCATCCACCACCCTCTTTTGCTTCTAATCTTAGCAAGTAAAGTCTCCCCTTAATGAAATAGCATTTCATGAGGCTTACTGGGAGCATAGGTCTGTTCCAGACCTATCCTATGTTAGCTAAAGCAGATATAAGTGATGTATTTTTGGCATTCATCCTTGTGGGTTGGAAAGAGAAGACAGAATTTTATCCTTTAGGTGTCATCGGACTGGACAAATGGGCTCTTTCCCTCTGCTGCCTATCATGTAAAAACCTGAGGGTGTTACCTCTAGAAGGTATCTTCTAGTTATCAAAATAGTTCAGATAAGTCAAATTTCTCAGTAAAAGATGACAAAACTATGGCTTAGGTGGTTAATTTTCTATGTCAATTTGTCTGGGCCACCATGCCCAGTTATTTGGTCAGATATTATTCTGGATATTTCTGTGATGGTGTTTTCGTGTTTTTTACAATTTTTATTTATTTATTTATTTATATTTTTGGCTGCGTTGGGTCTTCGTTGTCACACGTGGTCTTTCTCTATTTGCAGCAAGCAAGGGCTACTCTTTGTTGTGGTGTGCAGGCTTCTCATTGTGGTGGCTTCTCTTGTTGCAGAGCATGGGCTCTAGGTACACGGGCTCAGTAGCTGTGGTGCACGGGCTTATTTGCTCCACGGCACATGGGATCTTCCCAGACCAGGGCTCAAACCTGTGTCCCCTGCATTTGCAAGCGGATTCTTAACCACTGCGCCACCAGGGTAGTCTCCGTGATGGTGTTTTGGATGAAATTCATATTTAAATTGGTGTTGGACTTTGAGTAAAGCAGATTATCCTCCATAGTATGGGTGCGCCTCATCCAATCAGTTGAAGCTCTTAATAAAACAAAGACTGACCTCCCTGTCGCAAAAAGGAATTCTGCCAGAAGACTTACAGAAATTGAACTGCAACTCTTCCTAGAGTCTCTAGACAGCCTAACCTGCAGATTTTGAATTGACCAAGCCTCTATTATTGTGTGAACCAATTGTTTAAAATCTCTCTCTCTCTTTCTCTATCTTTATATAGATATGGATATAGATCTAGGTATCATTATTGATATCTAGATCTATATCTATCAATATATATGGGCACATTGTATACACATGCTGTTGGTTCTGTTTTTCTGGAGAAGCTTGACTAATATAGTGGCCCATATAAATAAAAGGATGAACCCAAGTTCACCCAGGTAGAAATTAGTACAATGAGAACTGGAACTTAAGGCCTCATGACTCATTCAGCTGTGAACACTGACCCAGAACTGGGGTCCTCAAACTCTGGCCCACTGATCAGATCTCGCTTGACTCCTGGTTTTGTACATAACATTTTGCTTGAACACAGCCACACCCATTCATTAATGTATGGTGCATGGCTGTTTCTGTGCTACAGCAGCAGATAGGCAGTTGCAACGGAGAGGTATGGTACACAAAATCCAAAATATTTACTATCTGACCCTTTACAGAAAAGATCTGCTGACCCTTGCTCTAGGATGCCATCTGATTTCTGATAACACAGAGGAGAATAATTCATGCACATTGGGGTTGATTGTTAATCTCCTGTCCTCCTTAGGTCAAAGATCTCTTAAATGCTCACCCTTGCAATAGCCAGCTTGGGGAGCATTGTCTGAGGATGCAGAAACATTTCTTGCCAGGTCTTTCCAATCCACACTGCTCCCTGACTATGGTTCTTAAAACCTATTTTTAAAAAAATTTTTATTGGAATATAGTTGATTTACAGTGTTGTGTTAATTTCACGTGTACAGCAAAGTGAATCCGTTATACATATACATATATCCACTTTTAGGTTTTTTTAGAGTCATTTCCAAATAGCCCATTACAGAGTATTGAGTGGAGTTCCCTGTGCTAATAAGAAGAGCAGGTTCTTATTAGTTATCTATTTTATGTATAGCAGTGTGTATATTTCAGCCCCAATCTCCCAATTTAGCCTCCCCACCACAATCCCCTGGTAACCCTAAGTTTGTTTTCTACATCCCTGCCTCTACTTCTAAAACCTGTCTATTTTAACCAACTACCACTCATTGCTTACTGTCTCTGGCTTCATGTACTTCATAATAAATCTGCCTCTTGTTCAATCCTGGATGACATGTTCCAAAGACTGAGATAATATCTTATTCTACATAACTTGTGCTTGATATTGTCTAACTTGGGGTCTTTATCTATGTCCCAAAGAAGACAGTCACACTCTGTCTTCTAGTACTACTAATAATACCACATTTTATGTCATGAATTTGACCCAATGCACTGAACTATCCCTTTAGAAACTGTATGCAACCTGTCACTGGGTTTTAGCACCGGGATAGAGCTCAAATTAGTGTTCATATTTAAACAAATCTACTTGACCAGAAACTTTTTGTCTCACCATTTATTTTATTACACAAGTAACTTCTCTCTTTGCATCTATGATGTAAATATTTTTGATTTCCTAAATTATCTGGAAAATTATTTAGAGCTTCCATTTCAGTAGGCATTGGAATTGCTGTGTTATGACTATTTCATTATTTTATTTCCAATGTTAAATTAGGCTTCAAGCTTTGGCCAAGAGTAGACAGGAAAGGGTTTTAAAAGAAATGAAGAATGGGAAAGACTTCTGATGCAACGGAGACTTAATAAAGATTTGCTTTTGAATCAAGAATTTATAATAAAGGTTTGAATTTGAATCAATAAGTTATGTCATTGCAAAATAGCTCCCTGGTAAAATTCCATTCTTTTGTAATCATTAAGTACAGAAATTAACCATCAAAATATGCAGTGATCTTTTTCATTTTCTAAAAACAAACCTATATCTAGATGAGAGGAGAATTCATTTCATAACTCAGGCTCTGGACTTACAACTCCAAGTCCTGTTTTCTTTCAACCATGCCTGCTAAGTTTCTGTCTACCTTCTTGAGCATGAGGTAATGGCTTCAGCTTTCATCTCCTTACTCAGTATATAGCTTGGTGACTAAGAGTAAGGGATCTAAACCTTGAGAACTTGGGTTCCAATCTTGACTCTAAAATTTACTTGTTGAGTACTCTTGAGCATGTTATCTGTTTTTGCCTCAGTTTTCTCATCTATAATATAGAGATAACATTACTTCTCTCAGCGAGTTGCTATGAGGGTTAAAAAAATTCATACAATGCAAGAATTTATCAGTTCTTGGAACACAATAAATACTGAAAAGAAATGTTAGCCATTATCAAGGGCCCCTCATTTTATGGATAATATAGATTAGTTTATATAGGTCTAATATTTACATATACATAACTATTTTGTACCTATATGTGTGTATACGTTCTTCTTAGAAATTGAGCAGTCAACATTCACATCTAAAAGTATGTGCTCTGTGAAATGTAGATCTCCTGTGTACAGACACAGTGCTGTAGTTATCTATTGCTACATAATAAAGAAGTCCAAACTTAGTGGTGAAATAAACAAAAATTGTAATATGTGCCCAGATTCTGTGGGTCAGCGATTCAAACAGTACGCAGAGGAGATGGCTTGTCTCTACTCTGTGACTGATGTCTGAAACCTCAGCTCATGAGGATTCAAATGGCTGGGGCTGCAATCATCTAGATAATTTTAATTCACATGTCTGGCCCTTGAGATGGGATGACTTGAACACTGTGCCCAACAAAGACTGTTGCCTGGAGTGCCTATAGATGGCTGCCCATGTGGCTTGGACTTCTCATAACGTGGTAGTTAGGATTCAAGATAGAGTATCCCAAGAATGAGCGTTCAGGGTTGAAGCATTCCAGGAGAATCATGCAAAAGCTGCATGACCTTTTATGACCTAGTCTTAGATGTTACATAGTATCACTTTATACTATTGCAGGCGTTGGAGACCTTTTTCCATAAAGTGTCAGACGGTCAATATTTTAGGCTTTACACGCCATACAGTCTCTTTTGCAACTACTTAGCTCCGCTGCTGTGATGTGAAAACAGACACAAACAATACATATACTAAGGAACATGGCTGTGTTCCAATAAAGCTTCATTTATAAAAGCCGGTAGAGGCCTAGATTTGGCCCACCAGCCATAATTTACTGACCCCTGCTCTACTGTTTGAAGCCATGGAAAGCCTGCCCAAATTCAAGGGAAAATGCCCACATCTGGATGTGAAGAATGGCAACGAATCTGAGACCCTGTATTAAAACCACTACATATGGGATACTTAGAAGAAGATCTGTCTGCATACCTTGTTTCTCCCATGTATGGTGGATATGAGGTATTGGGACATGTTACATCTCTGTAAGCCTGGGTCAAGGTCAAAGTTGGAATCTGAACTCAATGACCTTGATTTCTGGAAGAATTGGTAACTCTACTTATGATATCCTTACACTCCTTACCCATATAAATACACCACAAAAGATAGATTTCAAGTAAACAGTTGCTTTATGGCAGCTTTTTATTATGTCTCCATTGACTGAATTATTCCATTTTGGTTAGAAACATGAGTTTTGTTTCTTTCCTAAAGAGATCTGCAACTTTTCAGATGCGGCATTTCATTCTAATGAGAGGATGATGTAGGTTTTTATAAACGGAAAAAGCAGGGCAGCCTGAGTTCACTCAGATCATACCAATGCTTACAGGAATAACCGAAGCTGGAACACAGGCTTCCAGGTTTTCCTGTCCTGTGCTCTTTTCAGTAGGTGCCATTGTCTGCTGGGCCTGGCAGTAATAAGTTTTGACCTTTACCTCTCTACGCTATTGTGAAGTGGTTTTGGGCTTTGTTAGCTTTCTTATGAGTTTGTACTAAATTGTGTCCATAAAGTAGGCTGAATTCCTCAGGGAAGGATGATAGCTGTTACTGTGTTATTACTGCAAATGTTGTGTTGGTTACTTTTTTTTCTTTTCTTTTGTCCAGTTGTATCCTGAACTTAAAAGTTATATTATCTGAAATGAACGATGTGCATCTGGTGGAAAACACTAATTTAAGGGATGAAAATTCCTGATGATTGCTTCAGTCAACCCTTAATACACACTGAGCTTCATTAGTAAATAGACAACTCTCAGACCTTTCCCTTGGAAGAGGTCACATAATCAGGCTTTGTGTTGATTTCGCATTCTGTTCGTTAGAGACAGAACAAAGTAGAATAATTGGCTGGTACAGGGAAAGCAGAAAGAACTTTCTTCTATTTTGGTGATGCATCCCGTAATAAGGGTTGAAAATGAGACTGGAGGTAAAAACGTGAAACTCAGAAGAGCAAAGGAGAGAGGATATTGTTTCTTTGAAAATATTCTTTCAGTGTTGGCCCAGATGAAATATGAAGCTGAGGAAATTTTTTTTTAAATGATGATTTTTGTGTTAACAATGTGAGTGTGGAATTAGTAAGAATCAGAAAGCAAGCATCCTTTTCCACCAAGGACTTGGGAGCAAGTGAAACCATAAATACTCCCGGTTCTTGGAAACCCTTTTGGAGCAGTAATCAGAGAAGGGTAAAGGCAAAGCCTCAGAGCAGAGGTGTTCAGAGCAAAGGGATAGGAGGAGAACAAAAGGAGAGTGGATATTTTTAGAGCTGTCATTTTGAAATTTACCTGCTTCTGATTCAGTGCTGCTTTGCTACTGTGTTGATCCCGTGGAAATCCTCAAAGCAGGAGCAGCCCTATTTTAAAATAATAAGGTTAGAGCAAGTGACTTGAATCCAGGTCTCTTTAGCTCAAGAGCACAGAGGAGAGTGTGAGGAAAGAGTGAGGCCACAAGGAATTGTTCACTGGGTACATTTTCCCCAAACCTCACTAACTGGGAGAAACTGACCACTGGATTATGTGGCTTGAAGGAAAGCAAAAATGTTGAAAGCAAAGAGTGTGGAGCTTGTTTAGAAAGCAAGCTCTATCATTTGGTCACCTGCTGATGATAATAGCATTGGCTGAGTCCTGACCATTTACAATGAAGGCACTTCTGTAGGTCATAAGTTCCAGGAGGGCCAGAACTGAGTATGTCTGTTTCAGCATTTAGCATGGTGTAGCATCTTAGAGCCCGGTACATTATTGGCATATAGTAGACTTAAAAATGAATATTTGTGGATTGTCTGAATGAGTGGATGAATGTGTGTGATTCATATCCTATTTGCAGGTCCTATGCCCTACAGTGGATTTTCAGTGTCAGATTGGGAACGTATTTATGATGGGGATTGGCATTGTTCCCTATCTAATGGATAAAGATTACACATCAAAGGACTTTACATTCACATCCCAAAAACCTCATAGGAATTACTTAACAAAAAAATAAAATTGGATTCTGTATAATTTCTAATTTATAAGCTGGCTAGACCACTGGTATTTCTGCCAGTCCTCTGGTAGTTCCGATGATGTCCCCATGATGACCCAGGCATAATCAGAATGGCTTTAGGATTGGGGAGCCAAAATTTTCCTCAGTATTTACTGCTTTGCTAGTCCATTTAAGAAAATGGACTATTGAAAAAATAGCTTCAGACACAATATGGCATTTTATGATTTAGCATAAAATCTGAGAAATATAGAGGTTATCTGAAGCCTGCAATGGTAAAGTTCCCTCTGCTATTGAAGTTATTGTCTTTAAATAAAGATTCTACATCAGTAATGCTATATATATATTTTTTTTTCCGATATTCAGGTTAATTTCCTATTCTCTATAAGGAAGTAATTGGTTGGTTGATATGAGAGATAGTGTGGCTTCCAAAAGTGAAAAGTATTATTTTATTGTAATTTCCAGCTACCTAAGGATGGGAGAGGCCCAGGACACTGCAGTCAGTATATTATGTGGAGCAGGTTATATTGTGGTTTATTTATGACCTTTTACATGTTTATTTTCTATGCAATTTTGTGTGCTCCTTTTTGAGTTTTGGTAGATAAGTGCTTTGTAACTTCGGAATACTTGGAGTTATATAGATATATATATGACATATATATATATATATATATATTATCATAGTAGTTAAAGCCGTGGACAGTGTACTAGTCTACCTAGGTTCAAATTCTGGCTTGACCCTATGACTTCCCTGTGGCTTCCTCTGCTCACCTATTTTTTTTTTTTTTTTTTTTTTTTTTTTTTTTTTTTTTTCTTTTTGCGGTATGCGGGCCTCTCACTGCTGCGGCCTCTCCCGTTGCGGAGCACAGGCTCCGGACGCGCAGGCCCAGCGGCCATGGCTCACGGGCCCAGCCGCTCCGCGGCATATGGGATCCTCCCAGACCGGGGCACGAACCCGTATCCCCTGCATCCGCAGGCGGACTCTCAACCACTGCGCCACCAGGGAGGCCCTGCTCACCTATTTAAAAGGAGTATAATAAGACTGCTGTGGTGAATTATATACTAAGTGCTATTTAAGCATTTGCTATAATGATTATGTATACTCGAAGGCAAGGGACTTGCCCCTTGATTGTCTCTGTATTCCTAGTGCTTAAGAATTCCTAGTGCTTTCCTAGTGCATTGTCTTAGGATAGAGATAGCTCAGTATAGTTCTTCTCACTATAAAGTACTGTTACGTTGAAAGTCTTTGCTTGTGTACTAATAATCTATGACATATCTGCTGAGGACAAGGAAAGGAATAGTTTTAAAACTGCAATGGATAACAAAAGATTGTATGATGTAATGCCTTTATTATGTAATTATAAAACTAACAAATGATCATGGTAGAAAATTTGAAAAACTCCTAGACAAAATAGAGATCAATAAAATTTGGAGTAGCGTTCAGAGTGTAGAGTTGTCCATGAATATTAGTGCTTTCACATTTTCCAGGACTTTAAGTAGACTCTGCTTCTTAAGAGTCTATTCATGATACTTTATTTTAATGATGTTTTCATCATGGGGACACACACACACACACACACACAGAAATCTGTTAAAAAAAAAAGAAAGACATGTAAATCACTGATGTTTCAGATAGCCACATGAAATAAAGTGAGAAAGGTCAACAAGCTGAAAGAATGTGGAGTAGCATCTCCTTAATTGCTTACATAATTCTGATAATTACCTCTCTGTGGATAATGTAATTAATGGGGAATCTAATTCAAGAAAAATGTATGAACTTCAAGCCTTCTCGAAGCCAAGTATTTCTTTCCACAAAAGTTTAATTTCCACGGCCGTGCTTCCTTATTACCTGACAGGGAAAGTGTATTGTATGGCAAAGGATCTTCCCGAAGGAGGGTGCTTCCCACACTGATCGTCATAAATGACTTCGGAATTACTGTTGCTATATTACCAAAATCTTAAACTAGGGTATTTTTGACAAATGCGGTCCTTAGTTAATTTTTAGAGCTACAAACTGTCAGATGGCTCTGCAATAACAATTGTCTGGCTGTTCTTCAGGGTGATCACAATATGGTAATGACCTTGCGGTACCACTAAAAAGCAGGAAGGTGTGAGTCTTCCTTTGGTTCCAGAGTGAAATGCGAGTTGGAGTTGGAGTTGGAAAAGAGGCCGACAACCAAGTGATAGAGAAGGAAATGTGAGGTCATTAATGAAAAACCAGGTTTAAGTTAAGGTGAAGAGGCATGAGGAAATGGTCAGCTGTTACAGTATTACAAAGATCATGAAGAAACATATCCATGAATGTGGTTTGTATTGCAATCTGCTGAAAAAGAGACAAATATCCTGGCCTGGCCTTCATGGAGATTATTTTTATTGATTCTGATAATAGATTATTGTTGAAAAGGGCTTCCTATAAATTATAACCATGCAAAGGCAGCAAGATAATTTGTTTTTTCTTTATGTATGTGTTTCTCATTCCTACTCACTTCTCTCTTAGGGGAAGAGAAAATCACAAAACACAAAAATGTCAAATCTCAGCTATTCATTTTCAAAATAATTTTTTTTCCAAATTCCAAAGGAGGCAATAGGTTAACTTTTAAGATTTGTAAGGCTCAAAAAACTAGATTTTTACAAAGTGTAGCCAAATTTTGTTCCATAAATAGTAGCTTTGGAAAGAATATGTGATGATGCAAAGTTGGAAAAAGCTGGTTTTTCTTCCGTAAATGACTTCACCGTGTGGGAGAAGAGGCAGAGAAGAAATCAAAGTAATTAAACATGGGGTGAGTTTTTCTGATAGGGGACTCTAGTGCTTTCAAATAGACTAGATAATCCTCGGGATAATCTGAGGGTAGAACAGACCAGTGCCTCATTTCCAATCTGGTACCCTGGAAGAAAACAGTGTATTTCCTTTGAGGTCTTGAGAGGTTTTTCTTCTTCTTTGTTTTGTTTTTGGTTCATTTTGTAATCAACTTTATTAAGGTATCATTTACACACAATAAAATGCAGACATGTTTAGTCAACGGTTCAATGACTTTTAATTAATGTACACATTTGTATAACTACCACCCCCATAAGATCGATAACAATTCTAAAACCCTAGAAAGTTTCCTCCTAGGCTTTTGCAAAAGTATCCCCATCTCCCACCCCAAGGCAACCACGGATCTGATTTTTATCTTTAGAGATGAATTTTGCCCAGTTTAGAATTTCATGTAAGTTGAATAATATGGTAGGTGCCCTTTTGATCTGGCTTCACTTGCTCAGCATATGGTTTTTGAGATTCATTCATGTTGGGATGTTTTAAACCAGGACTTTAGCCTGGGTGACTGATGTTGTCTGAAGGCACCTATAGGTACATCTGAGTCTCTGGCATTGTCACTGTCTGTTCTTGGCTCAGTATTTTCAACTTTACTAAGAAGCACAAGGTTGAAGTAAGGAAGATCATTGTCAGTATAATGGAGGTGAAGTGGGGTCTGTTATATAATATTCTCAGCATAAATTGACCTGCTTGGAATCATTGTGTTGATAATCGACAAGGATACTCTTCCTCCAAAAACCTTGATACTATAAAACTTCTAAAGGACGCTGTCCTAGGACTCTTTTAGTTTTCATTTTTGGGGAAACATTTCTGGAAAATTGAAATGCTCACAACCTGAAAGAAGCAATTATTCACCTGAAGGCTAACTCTGCTAAAGTTGAGTTGTCCGACCTTTACCTGCTGATAGAACCCAAATAGCCTTGCAAAACAATGCTCTTATTGGATATAAGCATATAGATTGTTTAAGACGGACGTGTATATGCAGTAAAGTAAACAAAAAAAGAATCTTTGAGTTTTCCTTGCTGGTTTTTTTTTTCATTTATGCTTCTATATCATACGCTAATAGTTTAGGGTAACCTCAGGTTAGTTTTAGGTCCACTCTTTATGTAAATGTTGATGTACTCCATACGCAACTTTTTTCTACCTTCCTTCTTTTCTTCCATCTTTCCTTTCTAACTTCTTATAATCCATTATACTTAATCCTGCATTTGTTGAGGTGGCAATTACTGTAGGAAATTGAAAGCAGTGTGAAATTTTGCTGTTCAGAATGCATGTTGACCAAATTCTATATTGAGAAAAGGTCTGAATTTACCCACAGTAACCGTTTCTCAGCGTCTCTGAATAAAGGCCGTAGAAACTGGACTATATATAATATCCTGACAGGTATGTAGAATTCATAGCAATTACCCTCAAAGAGCTTACCTAGCGTAGATGCCTATGAATGCATTTAATGATTGCTTTATTGGCAGCAGTGCCAACACACACAGTCTATTTTGTTTTATATGATTATCATTACCTGCTGTTTACCACTGTATACATTGCTAATGGTGTGGTTTCTATGGCTTGTGAATTTCACGGCCCAATATTATGTAATTTATTGCACACTTTAGTGTAGAAGATGGAGACTCCATAAATTTTCGTGTGCTCTTTGCCCCTTTGGAATGTATTACACTGAGATCAGGCAAAGTAATAAATTTATTTCAAATGTGCGTGATAGCTAAACATCAATTAGGACTTGATGGGAAATATTTCTTCTTCCAGCAACATAACAGTTTTTAAAGACTAAGCCATTGAACGTGGAGTTCCTGAACATGGGACTCAGTTCACTGGGATCCCTTCTTAGAAAAATAAAGGAAAACTTGAATTGGATATGTGTGGCTTATTCAAGTAGTAACTAATCAGCTACATCTTGGTTAACTTAATTTGTCACAATGGTTTGGTATTTTATTAACTCTCTTCCCCTTCTTCCCCTGACTCTCACTAGAATGGATCATGAGTATCTTAAAACATACTAAGTCGTCTTCCATCCCTGTTAATCTAACTACAAAAACACACTTTCCTTATCCAATGTAACATACTGTCTTTTAGAGTAGCTGTGGTTTTAATTCTCTACAAAATTAAAACCAGCAAAGAGAAACATTTTCAAGGAGCCACCACATTGTAGAGCTTTAGAAAGAAGACTTTAGAATTAAGAGCAACTATATCATTTTATAGCTAAAGCACCTGAGACCTAAAGTAGGAAGGTAACCATCGAGGTCAGGGAAAGGGGTTGAAGATCAGGTTTCAAGCTGAGAAAGAGTCTACAGGGACTCAATCTGAGCAGGTGAAAAACTGAAATGAGACCACGAATGTTCTGGGAAGGGTGGCACCTGGCCTCAAGGGTGGGATTCAAACAGGGAGTGGGCCTGGGGGAACTGAGCTTCTGCAGTAGGCAGAGAAGGCCACCTCATCTGTGGAAAGTGCCACTGACATCAGGGAGTTGAGGGGAAAGAGCAGTGAATTCCAGTCCCCCTGAGAAAGCAGGCCAATCTGATTAACTCTGAATTTAGGCTTATTTCAGATACTTCTAATTTTTTTGTTTGTTTGTTTGCGGTACGCAGGCCTCTCACCGTTGTGGTCTCTCCCGTTGCGGAGCACAGGCTCGGACACGCAGGCCCAGCATCCATGGCTCATGGGCCCAGCCACTCCACGGCATGTGGGATCTTCCCGGACCGGGGCACGAACCAGTGTCCCCTGCATCGGCAGGCAGACTCTCAACCACTGCATCACCAGGGAAGCCCAGATGTGTAGTTCTTTAAAAATATTTTTAACATTTTTCCAGCTACATGTAGACTATAACTTAGCATAAAAACAATATGGGTTTTATTTTAAGTAATTTAACATTTTGACATCCTCATAATGAAATTAAATCCAGACGGTTTCTCTCCATGTTCTCTTGAAATAGTCCTTGATCATCCACAGTATTTCCCATCATCACAAAGGTGGTACCAAGGGCAGAGAACTCCAACATTATTAAAGTTTCATAAAGCAAAGTCAATTTTAAGAATATAATGTCCCCTAACTGCTAAAGGTCTTGACAGATAATTTCAAGGGAAGCATAAATTATTTTCTGTTTGTCAGAGGGCAAAATTATTTAGGTTGACTTAATGAATAGTAGAGTTTTTGAGTGGAGAGTGTTCTTAAAATATTATGTAGATCTGTCTAGCATCTGTCAACAGATGCTAGCCACGTGGCATTATTTATGTGGAAACAAATTTTAAAATAAGGTTAAAAATTCAGTTCCTCAGTTGCATTTGCCATATTTCAAAGATGTTTATTAGCTCCATGTAGCTATTGAATACTGCTTTGCATAGTACAGATATAGAATATTTTCATTATCACCAAAAATTCTATTGAGCAATACTAAAATTATACCCAGATATTCACAGAGAAGGCAACCAAGTCTCAAGGAAATAATATAACTTCCCCAAGGTCACACAGCTATGTTTTTAAAGAAAAGCAAAATGACACAAAGGAAATAGTAACAGAGGCATTAAAGAAACCTAGTAAGTTTCTGGAGCAGTCAAAGTAGGGTTTAAAAGTGCACACTTAGCTGTTAGCAGGGTTGAAGCTCTTGATGGTTGGTAAGATCTACCTGCCTGAATTTGGACATTAGCATTTTATGCAATGAATTAAAAGCAAAAAATCATTTCAACGAATGCCTTCCAGCTCCATATTTTTAGCCACTGCCGTGCTTCCAGATTATGTTTATCACTTTCATATACAGGGCACCACTGTGAAATGTGATGGTTTATCTGACCCCAGAGAAATCAGGAAATCTTGTGGGGGTTATGGCTCTATTTGAAAACGTTGATTTTTAAATGCATCATGCATACTGGCCCTGTTTTAAAAGGGATTCCTGCCATCAAATAATCAAAATGTAAACCTCTTCTCAGCTTGCAAAAGTCAAAGATAGTCCCTGCATCTTTATTATTTCATTGAAATCCAAATATTATTTTTCCTTTCTCTAACTTGTTTTCCTCACAGTGTGATCAACTATTGCCAAGGAAGGAAAGGTTAGATTTATCAATCAAAGTTTGCTAAAGGCCCCCTAGGTAATTGAACCCTCAGGAGAAACAATCCTCATGTATTCTTTTTCTGTTGTTTCAATAGCTTTGTAAAGAGTCATTTCAGTATGTTTGGTTCTGTAGCAGAGGTTCTGTGAAGTGCTTGTCGTCCTCAGAGGTCCAGAAAGTCTGCGAGTCTGTGGGTAAAGATGGGTAAGGAGAGAGAGGGAAGGAGGATAGAGAGAGGCTCAGGGCTGAGATAAGGACAGTGATCTAAAGACTCCTGGGGGTGAGGCTGGGGTGCACAGACACCCACGACTAATCTAGACAGAAACTGAGTAATCAAGGGGATGACCACTGTGAGGTCATGTGGTCACCTCTCCCTCTAGAAATAAACATTGCCCTCAGTAAGTCTCCTCCCACCCCAGAAGAGCATTAGGAAGGTCTGGAGAGGGGGCTTATTGGCAGAAATGGAAAAAGCAGGTTGAAGGGATTAGCCTGGAGCAGAGAGACCAAGAAACCCAAGCCAGTAGGTGGAAGGCAGACTTTTCATGGAAGTCTCCAAGCCCAAGTCAAGTTCTGGGACCACCAAGTACAAGTCAAAGAGTGCTCATTTAACCCCTTTGGGCCCCCATGGGTGTGGAGGAAGACTGGACAGAGAGGGAGAAGGGGCCAATGAAGGTACAGTATTTACTATGGGATTTAACACCTGAAAGGCCTCCCAGTAGCTTCAGGTCTGCTCAAGAATCCTTCATGTCCTGCTGGTTTGCAGTGAGTGGCTCACAGCTTCAAGGCCTCCTCTGCCAGATAGAGAACTATTTCAACCATCCTGCCTCTATTTTGGACTGTAGCAATGCAGACAGGAAACCTGACCCCATTTTCAGGTTCTAAAGAGAAATTCTAAGTACCTGAAAGACTGAGGAACATGGTGGCTTTTATTTAAGATGGGGAGCTAGAGAGCACATACCTGGACTTGGGCCTGCAGCAGCACCAAATTCCACCAAGAGTTCCCTTTATTTTCTCTCGCATCTCTGTTTCTCCTTTTCTCTCTGCTGGATTAGCCACGGGGACTCCAAGTTCTTCATTGTGTGGTCCTGGTACCAAGATTCTCCTGGGAATTATAAAGCTATTCACCTTCTACATCGAGCACTTCTTATTTTTTCCCCAGCAAAGTTAAGTCATCCTTAAGAGGAGTCAGGGTGCTAGCTCTTAAATATATTTTAGTCATCCCTTTGTACATTAAATGCTCTTTCTTGGAGACTGCTCCTGACGTGGCGTTCACCGTGCTCTCAGCTGGCCTCCTGAAGTTCTGCCCTGCCTTCCCCACCAGGTACAGTTCAGGAGCTGCCTACCTCAGGGTGATAGGTTATCTTCTAGTTGCTTTATTCCTTTCCCTTTTACATTTAGAAAATATAATTTGAATACATAAACTTCTCTGTGGCCACAGCTTTATTTGCAACCCACAGGTTTTGTTATGGCATATTTTCATTATCATTCAATTAACAAAATTCTAATTCCCATTGCGACTTTATCTTTGACTTACATAATGATCAGAAGTATGTTTTTAATATCCAACTATTTGGCAAAATATTGGTTATATATTTTTTAAATTCTTGCTTATTCGGAGTCTTGTTTTATAACCGGAATATAGTCAATTTTATAAATGTGCCATGTGCACCTAAAATTTTCTGCATAATATATATATTCCATCATTGTTGTTGCAGTGTTTTATGTAAATGTAGGCCAAAGTTTTTAATGATGGTATTCAGATCTTCTCTAACCTGCTGATTTGTTGTTGTGGTTCTATGTTACTGATCTAGGTAATTTAGATTTTTCTATTTCTACTTAGTTTTTTGGAATTTCCCTTCATCTATTGCATTGAAGTTTAGATTTATAATATATTCCTTGTAAAGTAACAGTGGGTTTTATTATCCTGCCTTATCGCCAGTGATACTTTTTGCTTTCAAATTTATGTTAATATTAAAAAATCTTCTTCAATTTTACTTATTGTTGTTAGGACATAATTTTTGAATCCTTTAATTTTCAATCTGACTCTTGTCTCTTGTAGGTGGCATAGAATTACGTTTTTTGTTTGAATAATCCTTGTCCTTTAATTTGAGTATTTACAGTTAAGGTATTTTCTTGTAGACCGTTTACTCCTCGTTTACTATCTGTCCCACCTTGTTATGTTCCTTTTGCTCTTCTTTCTTCCTTTTAGATTTCTTCAAATTCCATTTTCCCTTGTATTAGCTTGTTATTTGTACATAAGTAGCAGTTACACATGTACCATGACTTATTAGCTCTTTTACTGCTTCTCAAGCAATGCTGAGATCTTAAATATCTTTTACTACTTTTTCTCTTCCATTTTTTTAATGCATTTTAATTTTTGATATATTTTATTATTACTTTTTTGTGCTGTTAGATTTTATTTAGGTTTATCCACTTATTTATTCCTTCTGTTATACATAATTCTTTATAAAGTCCTTATTTTCGTCTATGATAATCTTCCTTCAGCCTGCGGGTCTCCCTTTATAATTTAATTCAGGCAGTTCTGATAAGAACATATTTTCTAAATTTTGTTTGTCTGCAAATTTCCTTATTTCATCTTTCCTTCCAAACAACATTTTCTCTGCCTCTAGAATTCCCAATGGGCAGTTCTTTTCTTTAGCACTTAAAAATATTATTCCATTATTTTCTAGTATCCAGTCAGTTTCGTTGAGAAGAAAGCTGTAATCTTAATCCTATTGTTCCTTTGAAAGTAATCTCTCTCTTTTTCGTCGGGCAGCTTTTAAGATGTTATGCTTTTCATTGCTATTCATGAATTGTACTGTGGTGATCTCATGTGTGGTTTTCTTTGGATTTGTTCTTGTTGCATTTTTTAGTGCTTATTGAATTTATGGCTCCATATATTCTTTTTAGTTTTAACTCTCAGCTGTTAATATTTCTGAAATATTGTTTTCATCCCAATCTCTCTCTCCTTTTTTCTTTGGACTCCGGTTTACACATATGATAAAAAATATTTACTGTGGCCCATGTGTCTCAAATGCGCTTTTGTCTACTTTTTATTCTTTTCGTTTCCCATGCTTTACTCTTAATATTGTTACTACTCTATCTTCCAGTTCACTTACCTCTCTTTACCTGTGTCCAATCCAGTACCGAGTTTTAAATTTCGTATAGTTTTTAATTCTATCAGTTCAACTTCAATCAGTTTGTAGTTTCTACTCGTCAAGTTAAGTTCTCCACCTTGTCATCTATTTTCTTGAACTTGATAATATTTACCGAAATATGTATGAACTTTAATGTTTAGGTCATCTATGATTCTGATTCTGTTTTGTTTTTTATTCTAATTCTCCTTTTCTTGGTTGTCTTGGTGGCTCTTCAGTGAATACCAGACTTGGGATATGACAAGTTGTATAGAATCTGAATGACATTACAGTTGCCCTTTGAACAACCTGGGTTTGAACTGCACAGATGCACTTATACATGGATTTTTTTTCAATAAGTAATACAGTACTACATGATGTGTGGTTGGTTGAATCCTCAGATTCAGAACCACAGATAAGAAGGGCCGACCATAAAGTTATATGTGGATTTTTGACTGCACAGGGAGTCAGTGTCTCTAACCCCTACATTGTTCAAGGGTCAACTGTATTTTCTTGAGGAGAGAATTTCCTATTCTTAGGTAGGGAGCAGAGGGGAAGATCACCTCAGTCACTGGACCAACTTCATACTCATTTTCCTTCTTTATAAGGTTCAATGTAGATGTTGCCTCAACCTTCCTAACACACACACACACACACACACACACACAAACACAGACACACACACACACACATATGTAGAGATTTCAATGTCCTAATTCATATCATTAGTTTACCATTGGGCCACAAATCTTTCATAGGTTCTGAACCCCAATTTTGTCTCTTCAGCATTATGAACCAACTAAGTCTTTGTTTTGACTTCAGTTAGCTTTTGTTTGACTTCTTAGCATCTTGCCTTGTCTACCTATTATACATGGAAAATACTGCAAGGGAACACTGTTGCTGAATCCAGCTCTGTTCTCTGAATCTTTACTCTCTCTGTGATTTTGGTCCTTAAAATTCTAGCTGCCTTGTTATTTCTCAATTCCAATTCTGGTTTCCTTAGTCCTATGACATTGTCCTAAGATCTACTGGCTTTTCTACCTCTTAGGAGCCGCATTTGGTTTCTCAGCCTTTTGCTCTTCATCAGTAGTTTCTAAATGTCTGGGCTAGAAAAGCATGTGCAGAATATTGTTCTCACTTCAGTGAGTTTCTTTCTCTATTTTACTTTTCTAGGTCATGGCTACCTCAGTAGCTTTCTAACGCTCACAGTCAAATGTTGCTTATGATTTATCTGGCCTTTCTAGTGTGTTTTCCTAAGGTAAACTGATATAGTTGGAAACAGAAGTTCATACCCACCATTTAAAAAATGCTGTTTTGTCTTTCTATGAATTCTCTTTTCGTCCCATCTTCTGTCGCTTTTTCCCACCAAAAATTCCCATTCTCCCAGATAGATTATTTTAGACTAAAAATTATTATTAAGCTAATATGTTAATTTTGAAAGGAATTAATTTTGCTTTGAACAAGAACACAGATTGGTGAATGGAATATGGAAGATTCCTTAAGACCTTTTTCATCTCTAAGAGTAGTATCCAACCATCGGTACCATAATAAGTTTGTCAACAATGGAAGAAAGCAGTCTTTATAAAATCAGCATTATTCAGTAATCTCAAAAACTGCTTCACTTTCCTGCTCATGCCACCAATTTCCAAATGTTCAATAGGAGCAGAGAATCATGGGATAGGATGTGGAGAAATGGCCTGTCATAGTAACTATAAATATTGGAAAAATGGAATTATAAATAAAGAGGGTTTTCTATGAATATATTTGAAGTGTTTGTTCCTACAGAACTTCTAGAATAAGACTCAAAAGTTTAACATAGAAACACCTCTTAATAAGTATGAAAATCACTAAAATTTATCTCATAATACTTTTTTCTTTTGTGTTATGTGATTGTCAGAGTCACACAAAACTATTTTTATCTGGACTTCACAGATCTTCTTATTTTTACTATGGGATCAGTTACCCTACATTTTTGAAATTTGGCAAAATACTTAAAGTTGGAACATTTCCCCAAAATCCAGGGCATATGACTTACATTTCTGTAGAAGGCAATATTATATTTCTGTCTAGTTCTGGGGTAAACATTTTCATACCTGCCAATCCAATTTGACGAATGTATCATTTTTCCAGTGCACTAGTGTAAAGTAAATGGTAAATTCAGTCAAACAGTCATTTCATACATCAAAAAGGAAAATCAGTCAACACAACTGTCTGACTGAAATGAATGAAGAAAACAAATCAAGGCAAACAACTGTCCCAGTAGACTTGTATAAATACAGTAGTGGTGTCATGTGCAGGATTAATCTTCCCTCACCCTTAACTGGAGAACACTGGGCCAGCCAATTCAGTCACTCAAATGATACTGAATTATAATATTCCAGTTTCATTTACTCTCAGTTACTGCTGACTGCCCTTCCTTCTCCTTCATCTGTCCATCAGTGGAGAATGTCAGAGCAGGAGAACAGTAATATTGGCATATTGTAATGTACTGTCGTGAATTCTACAGCTTCAAAATTCTTAGGATAACTCAATGATCTTAAAGAGTCTGGTGCAGAAAGGATATGTGAATTAAATCGCAGACCACTGTCTGACCCTACCAGCACTAACACCCCTTATTCCTGGTTCTAATATATCACAGAATACTCAAGAGGAAGGTTTTGAGTGGTCAGCAGAAATATGGCTCCAAAGCAGCCACATGGAAAAGAAATGTTGTCATCTCTGATCCACTTTAAAGTTGACTTGTCTTTTACTCATAAACCAGATTCAGTGTGAACTCTGTTCTGCTAAATGTTAGAGAATCTATTGGAGGAGTGTGGCCAATTCTTTTGAATTGTTTTACTCTCTAACTTTTTGTTTTTTTAACATCTTTATTGGAGTAGAATTGCTTTACAATGCTGTGTTAGTTTCTGCTTTA
The DNA here is from genome assembly GCF_964165515.1 of Mesoplodon bidens. Lineage (NCBI taxonomy): Eukaryota > Metazoa > Chordata > Mammalia > Artiodactyla > Ziphiidae > Mesoplodon > Mesoplodon bidens. Next base: position 45,626 of record NW_027672249.1, on the reverse strand, counting down.
TAACAAAGTGAATCAGCTATACATGTACATATATCCCCATATCTCCTCCCTCTTGTGTCTCCCTCCCACCCTCCCTACCCCACCCCTCTAGGTGGTCACAAAGCACCAAGCTGATCTCCCTGTGCGATGTGGCTGCCTCCCACTAGTGTGTGTTTTACATTTGGGAGTGTATATATGTCCAAGCCACTCTGTCACTTCATCCCACCTTACCCTTCCCCCTCCCCGTGTCCTCAAGTCCATTCTCTACGTCTGCGTCTTTATTCCTGTCCTGCCCCTAGGTTCTTCAGAAGAATTTTTTTTCAGATTCCATATATCTGTGTTAGCATACGGTATTTGTTTTTCTCTTTCTGACTTACTTCATTCTGTATGACAGTCTCTAGGTCCATCCACCTCACTGCAAATAACTCAATTTCATTTCTTTTTATGGCTGAGTAATATTCTACTGTATATATGTGCCACATCTTCTTTATCATTCATCTGTCGATGGACACTTAGGTTGTTTCCATGTCCTGGCGATTGTAAATACTGCCACAATGAACATGGTGGTACATGTCTCTTTTCGAATTATGGTTTTATTAGGGTATATGCCCAGTAGTGGGATTGCTGGGTCGTACGGTAGTTCTATTTTTAGTTTTTTAGGGAACCTCCATACTGTACTCAATAGTGGCTGTATCAATGTACATTCCCACCAACAGTGCAAGAGGGTTCCCTTTTCTCCACACCCTCTCCAGCATTTATTGTTTGTAGATTTTTTGATGATGGCCATTCTGACTGGTCACAGAAAGAACTTTGGCATGGTGTTCATCATCTAACTTATCCTAACATGCAGACATTTATGAGAGTAAAGTCATGTCTTTGCCAGAGTGGGTTGGTTATCTGGGCAACTGGGTCAAATCAAGAAGGGCAAATGTAGGCTGCCAGAGTAAATAAGGAGAGGAAAAACAAAAAGAACGAGCCATATCATTCATCAGTGATTTTCCCCCCAATATTCTTAGACTCCACCTATCTCCATCTTACTGGTAACACAGGAACTAGACTGAACAATCAGGTAAAAGGTCTCTACAGAAACTGAGGTAATATAGAAAATTTAAAAAAACATAAAATTGTAAATTTTCTTCCTAGGGCTAATTGAGATGATACTTCAATAATAACATAAGATCAGGTGAAGTCTAAAGAAATTTTAGAAAACCTGGATACAGTAAGAAAACATGTGTTCGCCAGCATCCGAATGTTAGAGAGACACCAAGACATGTGGGCCAAGTTCTGGAGAGAAGGGAAACACAGATGCAAGCTTGACATTTGGTGCAGCTTTTCTCCTTGGGGCATTTGCTGATTCAAATGTTATAGCCTAGGAGCTGAAAAGCCAAGGAGTTCAAAAGACTGTAACCACAGAAGCCAAACGGCAAGAGCTGAGGCTAAAAGCAACAACTAATGGAATGACAAGTTACACGTATCCTTAGTCTCACAGGGCTGGGGGAACCATTACATTTAAAGCCTAACAAATACAAGGGTAGTTGGGAATAGGGAGAATCCAAACGTTCACATGGTAATCCCAAACGGCAACACCCGTAGAGGAAGGACAAGACAGAAATAGAGCACCCTTCACACAGACGGAAAAAAAGGCTTTGAATGAGCTCAAACTGAGAATGGACTAAGGTTTCCAGTCCCTATGGTAACTGTCTGCCATGGGCAAAAGGAAATCTTTTCAAGAGAACGATAACAACATCCAGAATATGGAGGTATCTTTATAGTTTCCTAAAATAAGTTAAGCCCAATTTTAATATAAAAAATAATTGGACATACCAGGAAAAAGACTCAATGATCAAAAGCTCAAAAAAAAAAAAGAAAGAAAAAAGACAATATAAATAGACACAGGAGGACAAGAGTTAGTAGGCATTGGCTAAAAAACAAAACAAAACAACTATGATTAAACAAAGAAAATAGACACATGGCAAATAAGCATATGAAAAGATGCTACACATTCCATGTCATCAGGGAATTTTAAATTAGAATAACGAGATACCACTACACACCTATTCAAATAGCTAAAATCCAAATAATGAAATACCAAAGTTGTTGATGATGCAGAACAACTGAAATTCTCATTTGCTGCTAGCAGGGTACTTGGCAGTTTCTTACAAAACTAAACATACTTTTACCATACAGTGATCTAGTAATCATGCTCTTTGGTATTTACCCATAGGAACTGAAAAGTTATGTCCACATAAAAACCTGCACATGGATGTTTATAACAGTTTCTTTCATAATTGCCAAAACTTGAAATCAACCAAGATGTTTTTCAATAGGTGAATGGATAAACAAACTATGGTATATCGGTACAAAGGAACAACATTGAGCAATAAAGAGAAAATGCTATGAAGCCATGAAAAGACATGGAAGAAGCTTAAATGTATATTGCTATGTGAAAAAAAGCCAATCTGCAAAGGCTACATGCATATTATATGATTGCAGCTATATGAAATTTAGGAAAAGGCAAAAGTGTGGAGACAGTCAAAAGATCAATGGTTGCCAGAGGTTGCGGGGAGGGAGAAAAGGATGGGTGAAGTGCGGAATTTTAAAGGCAAAGAGACTTCCTGTGTATGGTTCTGTAATGGTGGATACAGGTTATTGCACATTTGTCAAAAATCATATAATGTACAAAACAAAGAGTGAAGTCTAATGTAAACCATGGATATTAGTTAGTAATAATGTATCAATATGGGTTCATTAACTATAACAAACATCTTACGCTAATGTAAGATGTTAATAATAGGGGAAACTGGGTAGAGAGCTAAGGAGTTATGAGAACTCTGTCCTTTCTGCTTAATTTTTCTGTAAACCAGAAACTGCTCCGAAATAGTCTGTTAATTTAAAAAACAAATCTAGACCTGCATACATAACTTGCACGTAAATCCAACCACAGCAGCATTATTCATAAGAGCCCCAAAGTGGAAATAACCAAATGACCATTTATTGTGAATGGATAAATGAAACATAGTAATATCCACACCATGGACTATTATTCAGCCATAAAAAGACATCAAGTACTGATGCATGCTACAACATGGATGAACCTTGAAAACATGCTAAGTAATTGTATGATTCCATTTGTAGGCAATGTCCAGACTAGACAAATCTGTAAAGACAAAGTATATTAGTGGCTGCCTAGGGTTTGGAGAAATGGGGGAGTGAGTGACCTATAATAGATTCTTTTTCTTTTGGGGGGTGGATGAAAGTTCTAAAATTGATTGTGGTGGTAGATGCATAACACATTAAATTGTACACTTTAAATAATATGGAAAGTAAAATATATCTCAATGAAACTATTATTTAAAATTATGATTAATGTATTAAAAGAAGGGCAACATGTACAATTTAAGCAAAAATGATCTGTGAAATGCAACCAAAAGAAACTTCTAGAATTAAAAAAGTTGAAATTAAGCACTCAGAAGATTGGTTGAACAGTACCTTAGTCAAACAAAAGAAAGGAATACAAATGTCAATTAAAAAATAACTACACAAAAATTTGGAGGGAAAATGATGGAAAACAGAGAAATAAGTACTTAAGACATATAGAGTATATGTGAAACACTGTGTCTAGCCAGCCCCAAGTCACACAGCCTAGGAAGGAGACACACAGCCTACCTGAATCACAAGGACTTCTCCAAAGTAAAAATGAGGTTCTGAGGCCAGAAGTGGAAGGAATGAATTACAAAGGAAAAGAACAATGGTAAACTATAATGTAGATATACATCGGTAAATACATAGGTTCCCTGGGGTTGTGATCTGGTACAAACAATAAAAAGAAAAAAGATAATACTCATAGTAGAGGCTGCTAGATTCTGCTGAGGAAAATGTCCAGGGAGGGAAGAGTTGATTTATTTCATTATTTTTCTAGAGTCCACATATAAGTGACATCATGCACTATTTGTTTTTGTCTTATTTCACTTAGCATCGTGGCCTCCAGTTTTATCCATGTTGACTTAAATGATAGGATTTTCTTCTTTTTTAAGGTTGAATAATATTCTATTCTATATATATACCATATTTCCTTTATCCATTAATCTACTATGGACACTTAGGTGGTTTCCATACCTTGGCTCTTGTGCATAATGCTACAATAAACATGGGAGTACAGATATCTCTTCAAATTATGATGATATTTCCTCTGGATATATACTCAGAAGTGGGCGTGAGGAAGAACTTAGGACACAAATCGACCCTATGTAAAAGATGTTGTAGGAATGAAAAAGTCTGAACACCTAGAAAGAGTGTGGAGTATTTGGAAAGGTCATTGTTCAAGGTCATACATAGTTTAAAGTTATGACATTTCAGTGAGCCTGTGTGCATGAAGGCTTGCTCATATTTTGGGATTTGAATACAGTGCAAAGAAGTGTTGCTAAATTTTCGATCAACATCAAAAAAAGGGTGGAAATGTTTTTTCTTTGATTATGAAACTGCAGGAAAGGCAAGCCTAGAATTCTAGGCCCACTAGAATTTTCCCTGATGATAGTGCTAATTTAGGAGAATAAGAAGGATCCAAGGCTATAGAACAATTTTGAAAGCAAAATAAGACCGCCGAGTCTTCACACAGTGTATGAGATTAAGTTTTAATGGCATATGATGAAGTGGCCATGACACAGCCAGCAGAGCTCATTGAGTTGTGGAAAATGGCTCTTGAAGCTACAGGAAATGGACCGTAGACATAGAAAAAGAACAAGGTAAATCCCAAAGAGTGGAAGGACAAAATTAATCAAGAGAAAAGTCAAAAATAGAGAAGAAAAGCAGTAAACGTGACAAAGAAAACCAAAAGCTTGCTCTTTACAAACACCAATAAAATAAGCAATATTTGGCAAATATGATAGAGATGGGACTAGCTATAAAACAGAGAGAATTTTTTTTTAATTACAGAAGAATACTATGGTAGCTTTATACCAACACATCTAAAAATCTGGACAAAATGGCTGATTATGATTAGTTATATGCAGCCATTATTTACTCCTGTTTTGAGTAGAGAATACAAGAAGCTTTATGAAAATAGAAAACATAATCAAAGATATACACCTTAGAAAGACATCAGTTATTTTCCAATGTATATAAAAAATTAGAAGAGTCCTAATACGAAAATCAGATACGGGGCTTCCCTGGTGGCGCAGTGGTTGAGAGTCCGCCTGCCGATGCAGGGGACACAGGTTCGTGCTGCGGACCGGGAAGATCCCACATGCCGCAGAGTGGCTGGGCCCGTGAGCCATGGCCGCTGAGCCTGCGCGTCCAGAGCCTCTGCTCCGCAACGGGAGAGGACACAACAGTGAGAGGCCCGCGTACGGCAAAAAAAAAAAAAAAAAGAAAGGGAGTGACAACTTAAATGATATATGGAATATTTTGCTGACTTACAAGAGCATGCAGAATTAACTATGACCCAGTTGAAATGTTAATTTTATTTTAATGTGTATGTTGGGATGGAGTCTTCAAGGTGCCAGAAAACAACCATTCATCCATGCTGTTTGGAACTGCAGCACACAGACACCTTCAGTTACCAGTTCTGTTCATGCCACAGAATCATCTTCAGAAAACATACTGTTTTTTATGGACCTGGTATATATCTTAATTAGTTTGAAGAATTCCCCAAATACCTGTTAATATGTAGTGCTCCAATTCCAATCTTGCCACGACCTGTACCAGTGACACAGCACATAGGAGTTTTATTTCTCTTTCTTTCTCTGGGTTGTTCAGAACCCAACGAAAGAACAATGGAATGGCATCAAAGAGATCAGGGTTCTTGTCCCAGAGTTACCATAAAATAATAGTGTCCTCTTGGGAAAATTATAGTTATTCTAGGCCGCTTTCCTTTTCTTTACTTTGACAGAGCTGCACCAGATGACCCCAAGTAACATTGCACTCTTTGCAGTAGTAGCTTAGATGTTATTGGTTTTCTGAAACAAATGAAGACAATGACACATGAAACTGTGCAACATCTCTGTAACTATGTTTTCTTAGAGTTGCCTCCATTTTACAGATGATAAGATGGCTGAGCACAGAAGTAGATGTCTTGACCAGAGTTTGCAGAGTAGATGGAACGGAACCACAAGTTTCCTTCTTTCCTGAAGCTCACTTAGCCAAAACATAGGCTTCTGAATATTAAGCTGTAAAGCATATTATCAGTATGCTTTAAAAGAAGCGGTTCTTCTAGGATTTCCAATTAATAGCAGGAGGTTTTGAAATTCTTCAAAGATCATCTAATTTTGTGAGATTTACAGCTCAATTTTCCTGTCAAGCAAGTTGTATTAGTGCCAATCATCTGAGCTGCTGGATGCTTCTCTGAACTTCTTGAAGTTTTCTTCTTGCTCTCTGAAATTCATGCCAGATAAGCCTTTTTCTAGAGCGTATATACAGACTTGTGTATTTTTTATACAGAAAAGCAATGCAGTGAGTCAGGACGGGGGTTAAGCCCTCATTCTCAGAGTGGTATTGAGCTCCTGGTGAAATATAATCATCATTTCCTCAGAATCGAAAAGCAATTATCTCTAGTTTTTAATCCCATTAACTATTTATACATTTATGTATGATACATGTATTTATTGTACCTACTAGGTGTGTTCTCTTTGGGAAGTACAAAGCTCTTTGAGATATAGGTAGTTCATTTTTTTGTTTTCCCACAAATACTGTGACCTTTTGAGCAGGAAGGTCTATATTTTACTAACATCTAGAACCAGCAGTTAACACGGTGTCTAAGATGTAGTCAATAAATATGAAATACATAAATGAACACATTTTTAAGGAAGGGCCAGGAAATGAACAAATAGAAATTTTTCATTTTCAGTCACAAAGCAACCAGAGACATAAAAATGATACAGACAACGAGTGCTACGGTCATTCAAATAAGGCATAGAATAGATACAACAAGGATCTCCTTATTGGCACAGGGAACTCTACTCAATATTTTGTAATAACTTATAAGGGAAAAGAATGTGAAAAAGGAATCACTGTGCTGTACACCTGAAAGTAACACAACATTGTAAATCAACTATACTTAAATTAAAAAACAAACAAACAGACAACAACAACAACAAAAAAACACAAAAGAGGTCATAGAAGTTTTTATGAGATTCCATAAGAGAAGCCAAATGAGGACGGGAGAGACAGCTTTTGAATCAATTCAGAGGAGAGGTCACAGAGAAACTTGTCTTTGACCTGAACTTGAGTTTCCATTAAGATTGCAACGCAGGGATATTACAGATGAAGGTAATCACATAAACTTACTACACTGAAACTTGCAGAGGTTATGAGTGTTGTTCAAGATCCCAAAGCAAGTGCATTGTGGAATCAGAATTTTAAGTGAGACCTAATGAACTAAAAACAAACAAACAAAAAAACAAACCTTTTCTGTGATACCATGTTGCCTTTGAAGTCGTTATTTTGGTGGGTTGGTAGAAAGTGGTTCCCGTGTTTCTGGCAGCAATGACTAGTTCTGTGCCCCCTGCGGCCCCCCACCCCCGAGTTGATCCTCAAAGTTTCCTTTAGAATGGACTTGCTAAAATGCAGACATGCAAGTATTCATGACGCCTGTGTCCAATCATTTCTCTTGCCATTGCCTACTTCACTTCTGGATTATATGAACAATTCACTGTCTTCATTTATGCTTTTCCCTCCTCCAAGAATTCCTTTCTCCCTATGGGGCACCTGGGAAACCCACTTCATTTTTCAAACCTCAGTTTACATATTATGTCTTTTGTGCAGTCTTCTTTTTAGTGTTGTGATCACATGCTCCTTTTTGCTACCCTTGCACTTCTGCATGCCTGATTGTTGCACTCGCTACACTGTATTGTGATTGTGTTGTTTACATATATCTGTGTTCTCCTGGACAACGTTCCTTGGGGCCAGGTACTACCGTTTTTCATCTATTGGTGTTGCCTTAGCATGTTGCTTGTTGCGAAGTAGTTAGTTATAAAAATGAGATTTGTTTAAATTGAAAATTGTTATGTACATATTAGTTATTATCATTTACAGATATAACAGGAAAAAATATTAATGCTGGTGCTGAAAGTTCACTTCTAGTAAATGATGGTGGTACTTGACTTCACTTATATTATTTTCCCCACTATTTTATATCTTTCTACCTGATATCTCTTCTTTATTTCCATCTCTTTCTTTATTACTAAACCAAGAAAAACAGGGATGAGGGTAGGGCTAGGCCATACTTGGCTGGAATAGTAAAGAAATTGTGTGGGGTTTTGGTGAGAAAATCCTGAAGCATACAGGTCTGCATCTTCCTTTTATTTTTATTTTTTTGCGGTACATGGGCCTCTCACCATTGTGGCCTCTCCCGTTGTGGAGCACAGGCTCTGGAGGTGCAGGCTCAGCGGCCGTGGCTCACGGGCCCAGCCGCTCCACGGCATGTGGGATCTTCCCGGACCAGGTCACGAACCCGTGTCCCCTGCATCGGCAGGTGGACTCTCAACCACTGCGCCACCAGGGAAGCCCCTGTTTGAAGTTTTTTGATAAATTAGATTTGATAACACAGTTTTATAAAAACTTAGTTTGGACATTTCTGAACCTCTTTTTTTGTTTCCTTATGTAAGAAAGCTGCTTGCTTAGGGTTAATACTAATTCAATGGGGGTAAGATTTACACAGGACTAACCCTAACATTCATAGTGTGTGGCACAGGAAACAACTTTGAATGGCCATTTCAAGGAACAATATACTTAAGTGTATACAATGAGTAAAATGGATGAACTACACAAATTTATGAGTTGAAAACCATAGAATCATAGAATTTTCTCACTGTAAAGGCTCTTACTTTTCCAACTGCTTAACTTCAACCTCTGTTAAAGCACTTCAGTAACAGGGAGTTCTTGAGTTTAAAATGCAGTCGGTCCATTTTATAGTTGAAAGGTTCTACTTGTCAAAATATTCATCCTTTTATCAACCTAAACCTGTCTACTTGGTCTAAAATCTTCAGTGTGGGACAGTCTAAACCCTTTTTCATAGGACAACTCCTAAAATAGTTTAGAGCGACCACCTACTTCTCTCCTGGTCTTGCTTCATGTCATCTATTCCCAGTTCCTTCAATTACTTCTTATTTTAGATTCCAGACACTTTACTGAATTCATCACTTTCTTCAGTATAATAACTCATTTGCTGAATGTGATATTTTAAGCCTAAAAGGATTTGTTTACTGTTTTCTGTAAAGAATTAAAACATAAAATGTCCAATCAACCAATAATTCTTCACCTAACATGATTCATATACACCAATTGATAAGGAAAATTTAAAAACTCAAATTACTTCATTCTTAAAGAGTGATCATAGTATGTCCTTATTTATAATGTACAGGAAATATGAATTTTCTTTCTGTGCATCTATAACAGTGCCCTCTTGCAGGGTACAGAGGATCCTCCATTGATGCTGCCTAATGATGCGTATGTGATATCCTGATATTTACTAAGAAGTTAGATATTCAGGAGGATTTTTTGTTCCCAGCAGACATACACATATGAATTTTTCTTCTCTATTTTTGTGTGTTTCTAACTTTTATTATTCATCTATTGGCACTTCAGTGCATTCACCAAACTGCACCATAAACATCAAAGTAGATTACTTCACTTTTCCTTTTATGAGATTATTATACTTATCAACCAATATTTGAGCCCTTAATATGGGCAAATCATCCTAGCCTGTTAAGCACAGAGGTAAAGAGCATGGAGTTGAGAGGGCACACACCAAGATTTGAACAAATTACTTAATCTCTCTAAGTCTTCATTTTTGTATGTGAAAAATGAGAATAATTACAATGATTGAACTCATAAGGTGGATCGTAGAAAACATCTAGGTGCTACATGCAAAGAGCTTGTTTGACTACCTGGCAAATATATCCATTCTTTATTAACATGATGGTGATGATGTTGATGGTGATGATGATGATGATGCAGCTACCAGCAGGTGTCCTTATTAGGTTGGTAAGGATGGTGAATAAACCACAAGATCATGTCTGTGAACATTTGCATTCTAAGGCTACACTGCCTTTGCCTTCTCAACTCCGGCTCCACTCCTCATCTGTTTAAACATCTCCCAAGATAGCTCAGGTCTTCTCCTCTATGAAGCTATTCTGCACTACTCCTCTAGAATGAACTTAAAATACATTGCTTGCACTTATATTAATTTATATCAAGTACAAACTTCTGCAGTGGAATCACTCATCCTCCGTCAACCTTATATGGACCTTTACCTCCAACACTGATGCCTAGCAAATCCTTCCACTACATTATAAATTATTAACCATAAGGTTTAGCATGTTCTCTCTTCCAAGGTGTTTAGAACTTTAAAGGAGAAAGAAGCCTGCCCAAGTGGACAAAGCTAACACTTATCAAGCATGAGCTCCCAACATTTGCACCAGACAATTTCACATCATCTCATTATAAACTGACAATAATCTTTGTGAGGTTGGGGTCCTAACCTTCTTTTTACTGTGAATCCCTTTGACAATATGGAGTAGCCCATTTAAATAGTCTTAAAATAACACTTTTAAATTCATAAAATATAATACATAGAATCTCAAAAGAAACTAGTTACTATGTTTTAAATGTAGTCATTAGAATATTTTAAAAACCAAATTTGTGATATAGAAACGAATGGGTATTTAAACTCATCAAATAACAAGATATAACAGAGACTCTATTAACTACTATACTTAAAAATAGTGATGTTGGGGAGATGGGTTCACAACTCTGATACATGTGTACTGAAATTGGAACAATTAAATAAATAGATGGTGGATGGTGGTAGCCACATTTCTCAATATTGAAGTATGAATTTACAGATAAACAAGAGGAGAAGGCTAAACTAATCTCAGCGTTAATGCATTATAGTTGCAGACATCAGTATACACTCAGCTCAATATAGATATAGATAGTTATATATAGAAGTATTTACTGATATGTGTATATACATGGGTTAGTATACATATATATTTCTTTGTTCTCTCAGTTAAGAGAGCCTAATCAAATAATAGCCCATTAGCAACAGCACATCTAGAGCCCAGATCTTGGTTTCTATTACTACTCTCCAATAAAAGGAATCAGGGCTCCTCAGAGAAATGACTGATTCTAGGACTGGGGCAGGAAATACACAAAATGAGCCTGGAGCATCTTGTGGTACCAAAAAGTCAGGAAGTATTAAACACACACACAAACATGCATGCTAAACACAGATACACACAGATACACACACACACACAAACTCACACACCCCAAAAGGAGTATGTCAAAGGAGCACAGGTGCCAAAAGCAAAAGCTCCCAATGGCCAAAGCTGGAACAATTCAAACAACAAAATAAAGTAGTATTGGATTATAACCCAAAGGATAAAATAGATATCCATGAGTCTATACTGATATAAATAAATATCAATAATTGAATAAATTAATGTTTAGGGGAAAATAGACAAATCTGTGTGGAAGAATTCCAAATACTTTATGTACATACTCTGTCCTCAAGGAGGTGGATCATAACTCTCCACTTTTTGGGTTTGTGCTTCACATAGTGACTTCCTTCCAACAAGTGTAGTGTGGAAGGGGTGGAGGAGTAACTTTACAGTGGAGAAATCTGAGACACGACCTCAGCCAGGTTATCAAGGTCAACATCAACAGGCAAATCACATTGATAGCATGTACCCTTGATAAGATGTTATTAAAAAGGCACTTTATCTGGTTGTCCTCCCAATAAACCATAATCCCAGTCTTACCGTGAGAAAAGCATTGGACAGTTTACATTAGTGAGGTATGCTACAAAACACTTGATCACTGCTCCTCAAAACCGTCAAGGTTGGGGCTTCCCTGGTGGCGCAGTGGTTGAGAGTCCGCCTGCCAATGCAGGGGACACGGGTTCGAGCCCTGGCCTGGGAAGATCCCACATGCCAGGGAGCAACTAAGCCCGTGAACCACAAATACTGAGTCCATATGCTGCAACTACGGAGGCCCACGCGCCTACAGCCCGTGCTCCACAATGAGAGAGGCCACTGCAATGAGAGGCCGGCGCGCTGCAACGAAGAGTAACCCCCGCTCTCCGCAACTAGAGAAAGCCCGCACGTAGCAACAAACACCCAACACAGCCAAAAATAAATAAATTAAATAAATACATTTAAAAAAGAAACTGTCAAGGTTATCAAAAACAAGAAAAGCCTGAGAAACTACCACAGCCCAGAGGAGCCTAAGGGGGCTTGATAACTAAATGTAATGTGGTGTCCTGGATGGAAGCCTGAAATGGAATTAAGGACACTAGGCAAAAGCCAAGGAAATCTGAATAAAGTACAGACTCTGGTTAATATTATTGTATTAATATTGGCTCATTAATTGTAAAAAAGGTACCACACTGGTGTACGGTGTCAATAATCGAGGAAATTGGGAATGAGATATATAAGAACTCTGTATTATCCCCTTAATTTTTCTGTATATCTAAAACCATTCTAAAATAGATATAGTCTATTAGATAAAACAAAAAAGGTAATGATGATTTGATTGTAACATCAGACTAGTGATACTTTGAGATATCTATAAAAACTGCCTTAGGAAATTGTCTGTGGTATCTGCTGGGGATATAGTCACAGGTACTCCTAATATTATTGTGGTTTGTTGTCTGCATTTAGATTTAAAGGACATGCTAAATACTAAATTGCAGCTAGAGGTTAGTGAAATTAAAGATGTAATATTCCCATCCAGATTCCACATACACTTTGATACATATTAAGAATCCCCTGCTCTTTGGTGAGGTCTAATTTTATGAAAGTGAAACTCAGAGAGATGAATTAGGTTGTTCCAGCTTTTTAAAAGCCCGCATTCTAGGGTCAAGAATTCTTACTGAGCCTTGTTGAAACTGTTTGCTACACTACCTCCTAATTTTGGAACTGCTAAACAGAGAGTTGGGAACTCTTCCTAGATTAAAAGTACTGCCTTGGCCTTGTGCAATTATACTGTTTAGGTTGCTGGACAAATCCAAGGATAAAACTGGCCTGGACCTAGTGATGGGCAATTCCAAAAGCAAGCTGAATGTGAGAAGTTCACTCACAGAGAACCCTAGGGTCAAAAAGCCTCTCTACTTGGGAATGGCTGAACACCGGGAAAATAAGCCCTGGTTCAGCTGTAAAGAGAGCACATCCTTGGCCTTTTTTTCCCCCTTAAGTCCGGAAACTGATGATCTGGTCAGCTTAGGAGAGGGAGGAAGGGAAGGAGGGAGGGAGGAAAATGAGAGAGAGAGAGAAACCTGTTAATAGCTGGTGCCAATTTAAAGAGAAGGAAAGGGTTTATTATATACGTATATGCTAATATTATTCCTAAAGCCAATTCTGATAAATCCTTCGGGAAAGAAAGAGATGCAGCCACCTGTTAATGTGGCTTCAGCTTCTTTGTGTCCAAATGTTACAGCTGTCACCAGACCAGCCATTCCACTTGGGGCGGGGCCAGGGGGTTAGAGGGGGAACATCTGTCCACTAAGGACACTACTGAACAGCAACAAAATCTTGGGGCGACCCCTCTCTCTTTCCTCGAGTGCTTTTGCTAGCCGGTCCTACTTCCCCACTCCTTTGGGAGTTTCCTGTTCCATTACGTAGGCAAGAGGGCGAGAGGTCCCAGCTTTCCTAATTGTGAGTGGTTTGGCTGGGTGTGTACGTGCGAGTAACTGTGTGTGTGTGTGTATGTGTGTGTGTGTGTGTGTTGAGGGAAAGTGGAGCTTGCTACAGGGGCTTGGAAAAACTAGTCGCCAATTTAAAATATTTTCGGAGTGTTTGAATGATATCTTCAAAGCTAATCCCACTCTCAAATTCAGCGAAATGAACAATACAGATAAGGAAGATGAAGAGGGTGGAAAACCCACACAGCGGAATGGAGCTGTGCATGCCGCGGGAGTGACAGGGGAGCGCTCAGAGGTAAGGCGCTCTGCAGAGAAAGTCACTCTGGCTCTTCTCTCTCGGTCCACCAGCCGGCGACGCTTCTTCTGTAAAAGCATTCCTAGAAAATAACCCTACAACCGGGAAGGGTAGCGATCTTTGAGCGCAGTTTCCAGGAGCCGGTCCCCGCAGCAGGAAGAGGCCCCTCTCCCCCCGCGGCTGGCGCGGAATGTGGCGATCCGGCCCGGCGCGGGGGATGACTTCCTGCGGCCGGAGCTCGGCGGCGGAAGCGGCGGGAGCAGCTGCTGCAGCTGGCAGGTGGGGTGGGGGCCGGCCGAACTGACCAAGCACAGACCCGGCGCGGCGGCACTGCGGCCCCGGGGCAGCCGGCGCGGGGACATGCGCTGATTCGATCCCTCCGGAGAAGGTAAGCAGCCCGGCTATTATTAGCCTCGGCCACACTAATGGGGTTTGTAATACAGAGGGAAGAAGGGGAATATCCCTGCCGCCTTCTGCAATGGGAAAAGGAGCAGCAACTGGAATTGAATTATCAATCAGCCAAGTGCTTGAGATTATTGGAGGAGCGGTGTTAGTGGGCAAACAAAGAAGGCGGTCAGCCTCTGTAATCTTAAGATAATCAACCATTGCTGTGCCACACTCGCTTAGATATTGAAGAGGATTCAGAATGTAAAATAATTTGAGTTGCACTTTTACGTTGCTACCTTCAACCTTCGCTTGGTTATTTTTGGTTTGCGAGCAGCAGGTTCTTGTCAGCAGCCTGGAGAAGTAATCGGAAATCTTCCCTCTTCTTTTGCCTTCCTCAGTCTTCTCCCCTTCCAGTTATTAGAATGGGTCTGCACATTTCAACGTCAAACACCCACTTCAATACTGAACCTTTAGAAAGAATCTCCAATTAGAGGAGAAACTTACCTCCTGGAGTTCAGCTTGGGTTGAGCAGCACTTGTCCCCACTTCTCCCTTCATTTACCATCTTCTCTTGTCAATCATTTCATGGATTCCCCCACCCCCCACCCCGGGGATGCTGTGCTCATTAACAAGCCAGCTCTTGTCAGCTCCTGTCCACCACCTCTGTTCCGTGACTGATTTTTCAAGGACCCAGAAAGGGCATTGCCTTATACCATGTTTGGACTATTATCTGTGTCCTTCCCCAAAATGCATGGCATGAAAAATCCTTTAAACTCAGTACCAACATGGTTTCAGATAACTCCCTTCATTGTAGTCACTGCAGCTACCAGATGGGTTTCGAGGACAGCAGGATCTGTTGGGGTGTGAGAAAGAGGGCTATACCTACATATTTTGCTCCACGTGCATAAGAATAGGTGGAAGTAGAAATGCAAATGTCAGTCTGTCCCGTTTTTCTTGAAGCTTTTTTAGTCCAGCTAGGTTGTGAGACACCTAGCTGGGTAGGGTATGGGGCAAGTCCTCCTGCAAAAGCAAGCAGTGTGTTTGTCCTAGGATTCCCCCAATAACCTCAAAAGAGATTCCAGAGAGGCTTTTCCCACAGGCAGTCAGAAAGCCAGGGGAGGTGGCCAAGGTAAACCTCAGGTTATTTGGGCATCCTCAAGTTAGTCTCCCCTTTTAGGGGTTCTGACCTAGGATTTCCCCACAAACGCTTTGCTGCTGAGCTCAAGTGCCCATTCTTGTTGCCACCTAGGGATGTACAATTGAATGATATTCTGTGAAATAGTGAAGATTGCTATGGTGGGGATTACAAATGTGCCACTTCACCAACAGAGAACAGTTGCAATAAGCCAGACTGTGTGGTGTCTGTGTGCCAATATTCCATTTAAGAAGAGATTTGTTATCTTTAAATCTGAAATTAAAGAGACAGTTTGACTCAAAAGGCCATGGATTTTATTTTAACAAATTAAAATAGGAGATCAATGAAAAAGAGGTCCAGGGTTTATAGCTAACCTTCTTTTTTATATATTGCTTTAGAACAAGATACTGGTTCTGAAAAATCATGTTACTTCTATTATATATTGTTATTGTTTTTCTGATTACAAATTCTCTATTTATAAATACACTTTGGAAAGATTTGAGTTGGTTTCTTTGTCTCTATCTTCAGTATATGAGGCAGAAGGAGTGGAGGGGGGTGGGCAAATCCCACTCCAAGTGGCCCACTCAGAGAATTGTTCCCCGGACCATGCAAACCTCTGGACCGATATTGTTTTGGCTGGTTGTTATTATTATCTTTAAATGTGGTTTGGGTTTGAAATATTAAATTTTCAATATTCTAAAATTTTGACTCAGGCACACCAACTAGAAGAGAGAACAAAGAACAAGAATAGCAAAACTATTTTCCACCTTTCTTTTTTTCTTCCCCCAATGTATTTATTTATTTATTTATTTTTATTAGTTTCTGCTTTATAACAAAGTGAATCAGTCATACATATACATCTGTTCCCACATCCCTTCCCTCATGCATCTCCCTCCCTCCCACCCTCCCCTTCCCACCCCTCCAGGCGGTCACAAAGCACCGAGCTGATCTCCCTGTGCTCTGCGGCTGCTTCCCTCTATCTATCTACCTTACGTTTGGTAGTGTACATATGTCCATGCCTCTCTTTCGCTTTGTCACAGCTTAGCCTTCCCCCTCCCCATATCCTCAAGTCCATTCTCAAGTAGGTCTGTGTCTTTATTCCCGTTTTACCCCTAGGTTCTTCATGACATTTGTTTTTTAATTCTGTATATATGTGTTAGCATACGGTATTTGTCTTTCTCTTTCTGACTTACTTCACTCTGTATGACAGACTCTAGGTCTATCCACCTCATTACAAATAGCTCAGTTTCGTTTCTTTTTATGGCTGAGTAATATTCCATTGTATATATGTGCCACATCTTCTTTATCCATTCATCCGATGATGGACACTTAGGTTGTTTCCAGCTCCGGGCTATTGTGAATAGAGCTGCAATGAACATTTTGGTACATGTCTCTTTTTGAATTATGGTTTTCTCAGGGTATATGCCTAGTAGTGGGATTGCTGGCTCATATGGTACTTCTATTTTTAGTTTTTTGAGGAACCTCCGTACTGTTCTCCATAGTGGCTGTACCAATTCACATTCCCACCAGCAGTGCAAGAGTGTTCCCTTTTCTCCACACCCTCTCCAGCATTTATTGTTTCTAGATTTCTTGATGATGGCCATTCTGACTGGTGTGAGATGATATCTCATTGTAGTTTTGATTTGCATTTCTCTAATGATTAATGATCTTGAGCATTCTTTCATGTGTTTGTTGGCAGTCTGTATATCTTCTTTGGAGAAATGCCTATTTAAGTCTTCTGCCCATTTTTGGATTGGGTTGTTTGTTTTTTTGCTATTGAGCTGCATGAGCTGTTTATAAATTTCGGAGATTAATCCTTTGTCAGTTGCTTCATTTGCAAATATTTTCTCCCATTCTGAGGGTTGTCTTTTGGTCTTGTTTATGGTTTCCTTTGCTGTGCAAAAGCTTTGAAGTTCCATTAGGTCCCATTTGTTTATCTTTGTTTTTATTTCCATTTCTCTAGGAGGTGGGTCCAAAAGGATCTTGCTGTGATTGATGTCATAGAGTGTTCTACCTATGTTTTCCTCTAAGAGTTTGATAGTTTCTGGCCTTACATTTAAGTCTTTAATCCATTTTGAGCTTATTTTTGTGTATGGTGTTAGGGAATGATCTAATCTCAAACTTTTACATGTCCCTGTCCAGTTTTCCCAGCACCACTTATTGAAGAGGCTGTCCTTTCTCCACTGTACATTCCTGACTCCTTTATCAAAGATAAGTTGGCCATATGTGCGTGGGTTTATCTCTGGGCTTTCTATCCTGATCCACTGATCTATCTTTCTGTTTTTATGCCAGTACCACACTGTCTTGATTACTGTAGCTTTGTAGTATAGTCTGAAGTCAGGGAGCCTGATTCCTCCAGCTCCGTTTTTCGTTCTCAAGATTGCTTTGGCTATTCGTGGTCTTTTGTTTTTCCAAAAAAATTGTGAAATTTTTTGTTCTAGTTCTGTGAAAAATGCCAGTGGGAGTTTGATAGGGATTGCATTGAATCTGTAGATTGCTTTGGGTAGTAGAGTCATTTTCACAATATTGATTCTTCCAATCCAGGAGCATGGTATATCTCTCCATCTATTTGTATCATCTTTAATTTCTTTCATCAGTGTCTTATAATTTTCTGCATACAGGTCTTTTGTCTCCTTAGGTAGGTTTATTCCTAGATATTTTATTCTTTTTGTTGCAGTGGTAAATGGGAGTGTTTTCTTGATTTCATTTTCAGATTTTTCATCATTAGTGTACAGGAATGCCAGAGATTTCTGTACATTAATTTTGTATCCTGTTACTTTACCAAATTCATTGATTAGCTCTAGTAGTTTTTCGGTAGCATCTTTAGGATTCTCTATGTATAGTATCATGTCATCTGCAAACAGTGACAGCTTTACTTCTTCTTTTCCAATTTCGATTCCTTTTATTTCCTTTTCTTCTCTGATTGCTGTGGCTAAAACTTCCAAAACTAAGTTGAATAAGAGTGGTGAGAGTGGGCAGCCTGGTCTTGTTCCCGATCTTAGTGGAAATGGTTTCAGTTTTTCACCATTGAGGACAATGTTGGCTGTGGGTTTGTCATATATGGCCTTTATTATGTTGAGGAAAGTTCCCTCTATGCCTACTTTCTGCAGGGTTTTTATCATAAATGGGTGTTGAATTTTGTCGAAAGCTTTCTCTGCATCTATTGAGATGATCATATGGTTTTTCTCCTTCAACTTGTTAATATGGTGTATCACATTGATTGATTTGCATATATTGAAGAATCCTTGCATTCCTGGAATAAACCCCACTTGATCATGGTGTATGATCATTTTGATGTGCTGTTGGATTCTGTTTGCTAGTATTTTGTTGAGGA
This sequence comes from Mesoplodon bidens, assembly GCF_964165515.1. Lineage (NCBI taxonomy): Eukaryota > Metazoa > Chordata > Mammalia > Artiodactyla > Ziphiidae > Mesoplodon > Mesoplodon bidens. The sequence continues at coordinate 26,858 of NW_027672249.1, read as the reverse complement.
TTTTTGCATCTATGTTCATCAGTGATATTGGCCTGTAGTTTTCTTTCTTTGTGACATCCTTGCCTGGTTTTGGTATCAAGGTGATGGTGGCCTCGTAGAATGAGTTTGGGAGTGTTCCTTCCTCTGATATTGTTTGGAAGAGTTTGAGAAGGATGGGTGTTAGCTCTTCTCTAAATGTTTGATAGAATTCGCCTGTGAAGCCATCTGGTCCTGGGCTTTTGTTTGATGGAAGATTTTTAATCACAGTTTCAATTTCAGTGCTTGTGATTGGTCTATTCATATTTTCTATTTCTTCCTGAGTCAGTCTTGGCAGGTTGTGCATTTCTAAGAATTTGTCCATTTCTTCCAGGTTGTCCATTTTATTGGCATAGAGTTGCTTGTAGTAATCTCTCATGATCTTTTGTATTTCTGCAGTGTCAGTTGTTACTTCTCCTTCTTCATTTCTAATTCTATTGATTTGAGTCTTCTCCCTTCTTTTCTTGATGAGTCTGGCTAATGGTTTGTCAATTTTGTTTATCTTCTCAAAGAACCAGCTTTTAGTTTGGTTGATCTTTGCTATCGTTTCCTTCATTTCTTTTTCATTTATTTCTGATCTGATCTTTATGATTTCTTTCCTTCTGCTAACTTTGGGGGTTTTTTGTTCTTCTTTCTCTAATTGCTTTAGGTGCAGGGTCAGGTTGTTTACTCGAAATGTTTCCTGTTTCTTAAGGTGGGATTGTATTGCTATAAACTTCCCCCTTAGAACTGCTTTTGCTGCGTCCCACTGGTTTTGGGTCGTCATGTCTCCATTGTCATTTGTTTCTAGGTATTTTTTTATTTCCTCTTTGATTTCTTCAGTGATCACTTCGTTATTGAATAGTGTATTGTTTAGCCTCCATGTGTTTGTATTTTTTACAGATCTTTTCCTGTAATTGATGTCTAGTCTCATAGCATTGTGGTCTGAAAAGATACTTGATACAATTTCAATTTTCTTAAATTTACCGAGGCTTGATTTGTGACCCAAGATATGATCTATCCTGGAGAATGTTCCATGAGCACTTGAGAAAAATGTGTATTCTGTTGTTTTTGGATGGAATGTCCTATAAATATCAACTAAGTCCATCTTGTTTAATGTATCATTTCAAGCTTGTGTTTCCTTATTTATTTTCCTTTTGGATGATCTGTCCATTGGTGAAAGTGGGGTGTTAAAGTCCCCTACTATGATTGTGTTACTGTCGATTTCCCCTTTTATGGCTGTTAGTATTTGCCTTATGTATTGAGGTGCTCCTATGTTGGGTGCATAAATATTTACAATTGTTATATCTTCTTCTTGGATCGATCCCTTTATCGTTATGTAGTGTCCTTCTTTGTCTCTTCTAATAGTCTTTATTTTAAAGTCTATTTTGTCTGATATAAGAATTGCTACTCCAGCTTTCTTTTGATTTCCATTTGCATGGAATATCTTTTTCCATCCCCTTACTTTCAATCTGTAAGTGTCTCTAGGTCTGAAGTGGGTCTCTTGTAGACAGCATATATATGGGTCTTGTTTTTGTATCCATTCAGCCACTCTGTGTCTTTTGGTGGGAGCATTTAGTCCATTTACATTTAAGGTATTTATTGATATGTATGTTCCTAATCCCATTTCCTAAATTGCTTTGGGTTCGTTATTGTAGGTATATTCCTTCTGTTGTGTTTCTTGCCTAGAGAAGTTCCTTTAGCATTTGTTGTAAAGCTGGTTTGGTGGTGCTGAACTCTCTCAGCTTTTGCTTGTCTGTAAAGTTTTTAATTTCTCCATCAAATCTGAATGAGATCCTTGCTGGGTAGAGTAATCTTGGTTGCAGGTTTCTCTCCTTCATCACTTTAATTATGTCCTGCCACTCCCTTCTGGCTTGTAGAGTTTCTGCTGAGAGATCAGCTGTTAACCTGATGGGGATTCCCTTGTGTGTTATTTGTTGCTTTTCCCTTGCTGCTTTTAATATGATTTCTTTGTGTTTAATTTTTGACAGTTTGATTAATATGTGTCTTGGTGTATTTCTCCTTGGATTTATTCTGTATGGGACTCTCTGTGCCTCCTGGACTTGATTAACTATTTCCTTTCCCATATTAGGGAAGTTTTCAACTATAATCTCTTCAAATATTTTCTCAGTCCCTTTCTTTTTCTCTTCTTCTTCTGGAACCCCTATAATTCGAATGTTGGTGCGTTTAATGTTGTCCCAGAGGTCTCTGAGACTGTCCTCTGTTCTTTTCATTCTTTTTTCTTTATTTTGCTCTGCATCAGTTATTTCCACTATTTTATCTTCCACCTCACTTATCCGTTCTTCTGCCTCAGTTATTCTGCTATTGATCCCATCTAGAGTATTTTTCATTTCTTTTATTGTGTTTTTAATCGATGCTTGATTCATCTTTAGTTCTTCTAGGTCCCTGTTAACTGTTTCTTGCATTTTGTCTATTCTATTTCCAAGATTATGGATCTTGGAAATAGAATCTTGGATCAGCTTTACCATCATTATTCTGAATTCTTTTTCAGGTAGACTGCCTATTACCTCTTCATTTGTTAGGTCTGGTAGGTTTTTATCTTGCTCCTTCACCTGCTGTGTGTTTTTCTGTCTTCTCATTTTGCTTATCTTACTGTGTTTGGGGTCTCCTTTTTGCAGGCTGCAGATTCGTAGTTCCCGTTGTTTTTGGTGTCTGTCCCCAGTGGCTAAGGTTGTTTCAGTAGGTTGTGTAGGCTTCCTGGTGGGGGGGACTAATGCCTGTGTTCTGGTGGTTGAGGCTCGATCTTGTCTTTCTGGTGGACAGGTCCACGTCTGGTGGTGTGTTTTGGGGTGCCTGTGGCCTTATTATGTTTTTAGGCAGCCTCTCTGTTAATGGGTGGGGTTGTGTTCCTGCCTTGCTAGTTGCTTGGCATAGGGTGACCAGCACTGTAGCTTGCTCGTCGTTGACTGAAGCTGGGTGCTGGTGTTGAGATGGAGATCTCTGGGAGAGTTTTGCTGCTTGATATTATGTGGAGCTGGGAGGTCTCTTGTGGACCCGTGTCCTGAAGTTGGCTCTCCCACTTCAGAGGCACAGCACTGACTCCTGGCTGCAGCACCAAGAGCCTTTCATCCACCCGGCTCAGAATAACAGGGAGAAAAAGTAGAAAGAAAGAATTAGTAGAAGAAAGAAAGAGAGAGGGAAAGAAAGGAAGAAGGGAAGAAAGGAAGGAAGGAAGGAAGGAAGAAAGAGAGAAAGGAGGGAGGCAGGAAGGATGGAAAGAAAGAAAGGAGGGAGGGAGGGAGTGAGGAATGAAAGTAAAAGGAAGAGTGAATGGAAGAAGGGAGGGAGGGAGGAAGGAAGGAACGAAAGAAAGAAAGACAGGAGGGAGAGAGGGATGAAGGAAAGAAAAAGAAAGTGGAAAGAAGAAGGGTGGGAGGGAGGAAAGAAAAAGAAAGAAAGAAAGGAGGAGCCGAGGGAGGGAGGGAGGAAGGGAAGGTAGGAAAAAAAGAGCAGGTAAAGTAAAATAGAATAAAATATGAAATATAGTAGCGTTATTAAAATTAAAAAGTAATTATTGAAAAAAAAACGGCCCGATAGAACCCTGGGACATATGGTGGAAGCTAAGCTATACAGAGAGAATCTTACACAGAAGATTACACATACACATTCACAAAAAGAGAGCAGGGGGAAAAATCAAAAATCTTGCTCTCCAAGTCCACCTCCTCAATTTGGGATAATTCGTTGTAAAAAAAGGAAAAGGGCGAGAAGTCTGAAATCTTGCTCTCTAAGTCCACCTCCTTAATTTGGGATAATTCGTTGTAAAAAGAGGAAAAGGGGGGAAAGTCTTAAATCTTGTCCTCAAATTCCACTTCCTAAATTTGGGATGATTCGCTGTCCATTCATGCACTCCACAGACACAGGGCACATCAAATGGACCGTGGAGCTTTAATCCGCTGCCTCCGAGGCTGCACAGAGAGATTTCCCTGTCTCTGCTCTGTTCTCACAGCTCCCGGGTCTCAGCCTTGGACCTGGCCCCGCCTCTGCGCGTAGGTCGCCGGAGGGCGTCCGTTCTTCACTCAGACAGGACGGGTTTAAAGGAGCCACTGATTCGGGGGCTCTGGCTCACTCCGGCAGAGGGGAGGGAGGGGCGCGCAGTGTGGGGCGGGGCTGTGGCGGCAGAGGCCGCCGTGACGTTGCAGCAGCCCGTGGCGCTCCGTGCGCTTTCCCGGGAAAGCCGTCCCCGGGTCCTGGGACCCCGGCAGTGGCGGGGTGCACAGGCCCCCCGGAAGGCGGGGCGGACAGTGACCCGCGCTCGCACACAGGCCCGGCGGCGGTGGCGGCGGCGGCGGTGGCGGCAGTAGCCCCAGCATCTCACGCCCGTCTCCGAGGTCCGCGCCTTACCCGCGGCTCGCGCCTGTCTCCGGCACTTCCCCAAGCAGCCTTCTTAATGCCCTCTCCTCGTGCACCAGGAAACAAAAGGGAAAAAAGTCTCTTGCCTCTTCGGCAGCTCCAGACCCTTTCCCCGGACTCCCTCCGGGCTAGCCGTGGTGCACTAACCCCTTCAGGCTCTCGTCCTTTCGCCAGCCCCAGTCCTCTCCCTGCGCTCCGACTGAAAGCCGATACCCGAGCCTCAGCTCCCAGCCCCGCCCGCCCCGGCGGCCAAGCAGACAAGCCTCTCGGGCTGGTGTGTGCCTGAGGGCACCGATCCTCTGTGCCGGAATCTCTCCGCTTTGCCCTCCACAACCCTGTTGCTGTGCTCTCCTCCGCTACTCCTAAGCTTTCCCCCTCCGCCACCTGCAGTCTCCGCCCGCGAAGGGGCTTGTAGTGTGTGGAAACCTTTCCTCCTTCACGGCTCCCTCCCACTGGTGCAGGTCCCGTCCCTATCCTATTGTCTCTGTTTATTCTTTTTTTCTTTTGCCCTACCCAGGTATGTGGGGAGTTTCTTGCCTTTTGGGGGTCTGAGGTCTTCTGTCAGCGTTCAGTAGGTGTTCTGTAGGAGTTGTTCCACGTGTAGATGAATTTCTGATGTATCTGTGGGGAGGAAGGTGATCTCCGCGTCTTACTCTTCCGCCATCTTCCTCCGAAATCGGATTTTCCACCTTTCTTACCTAATTGTAAAATATTTAATTATATGAATAATTATTCTGAATAATAGGTGAAAAACATATTAAAATAATAATTCATTTTTTTGAAAGTAGCCCAAGGTTTATGAAATACAGGTTAGTGCAATTGATCTTAAGTACAGTAAAAATTTCTGTAATTTTGAAAGGTGTTTTTATGTTGAGTATTAGTACATGAAAATATGCTAATGATGGTTAGAAATTGAAATGTCTGTTACTTGGTTTCTGAAGAAACTGAGTTCTTTGGCAAGAAATGGGTCAGGATTAGGCGACTGGAGCCGCCAAAGCCGGCATCATACCTGCCAGTGATTTTATAGGTGAGATGAATGCATTAAGTTATGGATTAGGGTTGGAGAAGCCTTCTGGGGAAGAAAGAAAACAAGATAGAAAATAGAATTTGTTATTTTAGTGCAACTAAGATAATTAAATTTAAGGTATTTCTGAATTTGGACTCGTTATATTTAAACAATTTCTGAGGAAAGTTTCTAAATTCAAAGCCCTAGGTAGAAATAGTTGTATGATTTCCTAACCGAAATTAATTTATGACTCTATTTCCTTTGTTAAAAGCGTTTCCCAGAGAAAGGAAAAATTAATTGCCCCGTGTTAAGGAGGAGTAATACCAAATAGAAGGATGTATTCTATTAGTTGCTAAATGAACTGTAGGAACTTTTTTGTAGATATGACAAGATAGAATTGAAATCAATCTGTTGCTTTCCAATCACGTAAAAAAAAAACATTTAGTCTGGTGGGTGGTCAGTGTTATCAGTAATTTAAGACTTGAGTACCCACTTAGGATTCACAAAGTTGCCCTCTCTTTACAAAAGGCATTTTCTGGTGCTGCTTTACTGCCATTAGCTACAATTGAAGTAGACTTATCCTGAGATTTTGAAAAACAGAAAAAGAAATAGTAGGATTCATAAGGCTTTGCCTCCACTGAGAATAGGTAGAAAAAGTGCTATTTTGAAAGTTATCAATGGCCTCTTAATTGCCAGATTTCTGCGCTGTTTCAACCTGCTCTTTATGTCTTTATTTTTAAGTTCTCTTCTAAGTTCTTTTTTAAAAATTTTACTGCTTAGTGTTTTATTCACTAAAATAGCATTTTTAATTGAAGTATAGTTGATGTGTAATATTATATAAGTTACAGGTGTAAAATATAGTGACTCACAATTCTTAAAGGTTATACTCCATTTATAGTTATAAAATATTGGCTATATTTTCTGTGCTATGCAGTATATCCTTATAGCTCATTTTATAATAATAGTTTGTACCTCCTAGTCTCCTATCCCTATATTGTTCTTTTTTTAATTAAATACTTGTGTTCAAAAGTATTATTAATAAGTAATACATAAAGAGATATCTCTTTATCTAGTTTCTCACTAATCCCCTTAAATTACCTCATGACCAGCCTAGAACAAGTGCTGTTTATTTCTAGTTTGTGCCTCATGATATCACGACTATATGTCTTCATTTGTTCCTTTCACTCACCCTGCTACACGTTGAAACCTTGCTCACAGCATACACTGCCTCTTCCATGAACCCTTCCCCATACCCACCTTCCTTCTCATTTCAGATGTGTTTCTCCCTTGTCTAAACGCCTGTGGCACTTTCTATTTTGGTCTATCCTTTAGTTTGAACATGATTTGCTGTTGTAAAATAACCCTAGGGAGCAGAGTCTTTGACTAACAACTTTTTATTACCTGAAACTCATAATACAGTGCCTAGCTATGTATATGCAAAGTAGATGTTCAGCAATTTGATTTTAGTGAAGAAATTAGCTATTATTTTCCAGGGGTGTATATCCACCTACTCAAATATCCAAGTTAGGCTCTAAATAGTGTGTGCAGGTACATTTTAGTTTAAAATCCCTATATAATAATATAGTGAAAGTACATTCAAACAGTTATATTCAACAAAAGTTATTGTGAGCTTACATGCCCTTAAGTGGATATTGGCTCATCCGTATCAAAAAGCATAGTAAGCATTACAAAAGAAAACTTTAAAGAAGACATTGTACCAGCTTTCAGTATGCTTTCATTCTACTGAAAACAAGTAAGCAGGGGAAGATGTCTTGCATAAATAAGTACTAGTCTTAAAGCGCTCTGCTAGGTACTTTCATCTATGGTGTATAATTTCATCCTTCTACTATATGCTAATTTTACACTGAGACTCAGAGATCTTACCTAAATGGCAGAGATTCTTTCCACATTCACATGCTGTTCTTTGAAGTGTTAACGAGTGAAGGAAAACTATAAAAACATAATCAGAGTAGTTTAAAATGGTTTTGTGGTCAGGCTTTCCAGTGCTTTTTAAACTTTTGGGTCTTAACATCCCCTTTAATAATTCACTAAAGGCTATGCGTCCACTCCCCAAGTACATACACAACACACACACATAGAATTTTGCCTGTAATTGCAGGTGTTCGCGGACCTAATAAAGCCCTCCTTTGCAAATGCTTTAAGGACATCTACGCTGGGCTCAGTTTTTCTTTTTGCTTGTTCTATGCTTAATATTTATTTTTGTACCTATTAAAATTAAACAAATTGTTATCTGTTATAGATTGAGATATAAACCTAAGCAGCTTCATACTTTACAACTTTTCTTTTTGCATTTTTGTATTCTGTCCTTCTCTCTCACACAAACACACAAATTTATATAAATGAGATCAAATAATACTTTTCTGTGAAGAGAATGCTTAGAATTTATTCTTAACGATTTTTCTATATATCACACCTCAGTGTTAGCTGTAGTCATCATGTTGTACATTATGTCCATAGTATGTATTTATCTTACAATTGGAAGCTTGTACCTTTGACCATCTTCCTCCAATTTCCCCTCCCCTGACCCTCTGTCTCCTGTAACCACAGGTCTGATCTCCTTTTCTATGACTGTTTTCTTTTTTTCTAGGTTCCACATATAAGTGAGATCATATAGTGTTTGCCTTTCTTTCTCTGACTTATTTAACTTAGCATAAAGCCTTCAAGGTCCATTTCTGTTGTCTCAAATGGTAGCATTTCTTTGTTTTCTTACAGATGAATAATATTTCAGTGTGTGTGTGTGTGTGTATACATATAATACGTATATATCTATAAATATATAAAACAACCTCTTTACCCATTTGTCCATCAATGGGCACTTAGATTGTTTCCATGTCTTGGCTATTATAAATAATGCTGCTATGAACATGGGGGTGCAGATATCTTTTTGAGTTAGTGTTTTCATTTTCTTTGGATATATTCCCAGAAGTGGAGTTGCTAGATATATGTAGTTCTAGTCTTAATTTTTGAGGATCCTCCATACTGTTTTCCATACTGGCTTTACCAATCTACAATCCCACCAACAGCACAAGGCTTCCCTTTTCTCCACATCCTCACGAGCATTTGTTATCTCTTGACATTTTTGAGGATGACTGTTCTAACAGGTGTGAGGTAATATCTCAATGTGGTTTTAATGTGCATTTCCCTAATGACTAGTGGTATTGAGCATCTTTTCATGTACCTGTTGGCTTTTCGTGTGTCTTCATTGGAAGAATGTCTATTTGGGTCCTTTGCTCATTTTTTTAATTGGGTAATTTTTTTTTTGCTATTGATTTGTATGAATTTTTAATTTATTTTGGATATTAACCCTTATCAGATATATGGTTTACAAATATGTTTTTCGCATTCTATAGGTTGTCTTTTCAATCACTTTGTTGATTTGTTTTTGTTTTTGTTTGCTGTGCAGAAGCTTTTTAGTTTGATGTAGTTCCATTTGTTTATTTTTTATTTTGTCGTTTGTGTTTTCAGTGTCATATCCAAAAAGTCATTACCAAACCCATGTAATGAGCTTTATTCCTATGTTTTCTTCTGGCAGTTGCATAGTTTCAGGTCTTACATTTGAGTCTTTAATCCAATTCAAGTTAGTTTTGTGAGTGGTATAAGATATTGGTCCAATTTCATTCTTTTACATGTGAATATCCAATTATCCCAGGGTTCCCTTGTATGTAACTTCTCTCTTTTCTCTTGCTGGTCTTAAAATTCTTTCTTTGTTTTTGACTTTTGATGATTTAATTGCAATGTGTCTCAGAGTAGCCCTATTTGAGTTCAACCTATTTGGGCTTGTTTGGACTTCATGGATATGGATGTCCATTTCTCATCCTAGGTTTGGGAAAGTTTCATCCATTATTGCTTTAAATATACTTTTTTTCCCTTTCTCTCTCTCTTTTCTTCTTCTGGAATTCCCATACATGAACATTGTTTACTTTATTGTGTCCCATAATTTCCATAGGCTTTCTTCACTCTTTTTATTCTTTTCCTTTTTGTTCCTTTCACTGGGTAATTTCTAAAGTCCTGTCCTCCAGTTTGCTGATTCTTTCTTCTGCATGGTCGAATCTACCTTTGAAACTTTCTATTGAATTCTTCAGTTCAGTTATTGTATTTTTAAAATCTAGTGTTCCTGTTTCTTTGATGTTGCTATTTCCTTGTCAAACTCCTTGTCTTGTTCATGCATTGTTTTCCTAATTTCACTTAGCTGTCTGTGCTTTCTTGTAGTTCACTAAACTTCCTTAGGAGGATTATTCTGAATTCTTTGACAGTTCATAGATATTCTTTTTTTTTTTTTGCGGTGCGTGGGCCTCTCACTGTTGTGTCCTCTCCCGTTGCGAAGCACAGGCTCCGGACGTGCAGGCTCAGCAGCCATGGCTCATGGGCCCAGCCCGCTCTGCGGCATGTGGGATCCTCCCGGACCGGGGCACGAACCCGCATCCCCTGCATCGGCAGGCGGACTCTCAACCCCTGCGCCACCAGGGAAGCCCAGATCTTCATTTTTTTAAGGTCAGTTATTGGAGTTTTATTACTTTCCTTTGGTGGTGTCCTATTTGCCTAATTTTTGTGATCCTTGATTCCTTACATTGGTATCTGCATATCTGAATAATTGGGCTCTTCCTCCAGACTTAACTGGGTATTATATTCAGTAGTAGTAGTACATGGGGCTATGAATTAGTTTCCTGGCAGAGAATCAGAGCTTGTATAGGACCTGGCTCTGGACAGGACCCAGAGCCTGTATAGTTCATTGTTTGGGAACCCAAATCAGGCCAGAGTGTGCACTTAATTCCCTGGTCAGGTGAGGGCACTGGTTTTGCCCTGCAGAAGGGGGAGGCCACAGGCTGTGCTGTCTGTTCAAGTGCCACTGTATCTAGGGCTGTTTAATGGGCTGTACAGCTTCCCATGTTCTCTGGTTAGGTTCCCCAGTTGGACGTGCTGAAGGCTGTATTCAGTGATGAGTAGGGCTATGAATTAGATTTCCTGCCTGGGTGCAGCAGGAGAAGCAGCTCTAAAGCCAGTAAAGCTCTTTGTTGTCTTAACTCAAGCTGATCCACACTCCACGTTCTGTGGCTGAACAAGGCCACTGGCTTTGCTTTGCAGACTATCAGCTCTGTCTACCCTTCTCTAGGCTTGAGCACTGCTGGGCCGCACAGTTTCTAGGAGTTGTCACCAATCCTTCTAGTCAGATGGGCCAGGAAGACACTCTCCACAGCAGATGGGATGGGGCTAGTCCCAGTTCCTTTGCCTGGGTGGGTTGAGGAGGGACCACTCCAGGCGACTCTTAATTTCTCAAACAGACTCCCCAGTTGGGAGGAGCTGGGAGCTCCTCTCAGCCTTGGATATGAATTAATCTCCCTGCCTGTGCATGGTACAGGATCCCTCCACACCTGATACTGGCTCTACTTTGTACCAGAGCCAGTGATGAGCTCTGGCTGCCTGCCTCTTGGCTGGAGCACGACTGGGCCAAATAGCTTCCAGGATTTATTGCCAGCCCTTTTGGTCAGATGGCCAGAAAACACTCTCCACAGTGGGTGGGCTGTGACTCTGCTCTTTCCCTGGGTATGGGCAAACCAGGTTCAAGGGCCAGATGCGTATCAGGTGGATCTGTACCCTGCTGAGTTCCCCGGTTGTAGTGTCCCACCAACCTGGCTCTGTAGATAAGCAAAGGTGCCAGTTGTGATCACTACTTGGGCACTGCAGGTATGAATTCCATCGGTCACAATCCATGTGCTGGCTGTTGCATGCCCCTTCCCCCTTCATCACAGTCCAACTTTTAGTGGTCAAACCCTGCAGATTCCCCTGCAAACCCAGTGGAGCAGATTAGAGCAGTGGCTCCCACAAAGCAACCCCAATGCTAGTGGTGGTGCTTGCTGTCCCCCAGTTCTCTTCCCCTACTGGAGGAACCAGAGGTTCAGGGGAGACCTCACCCATGGTGCTCCACTGGCTTGGGGGAGGGGCAGTGTGGTCAAGCTCCTTTTCTCACCCTTCTAATGCAGTCTGTCTTGGTCTCTGTGGTGCACGGGGGTGCTTCAGCCTCACCTCCATGTTCTAGGATTCTCTCAAATAGTGTCCTGTTTCCAAATAATTGTTAGTTGTTCCTCCTGTGGGGGACGTGGAGCCAGGAATGACCTTGGTGATGTCACCCCACTCTGGGCTTACTTTGACAATATGTGTGTCCTTTATAGCCCAGACATTTCTGGTACTTGAAATGAGGTTCTCCTTTTATTGTTCTCCCTGCTTTAGGACCTAAAGTGGGAGCTCTTCATTAGCACTGGCACAAAGGCTGCTGAGATGACTAGGAAGCAAGTGCCAAGGAGGATAGTGAATCAAAGAACCTTGATTCATGGAAAAGGAATCCCAGAAGGAGCTCTAAACGTTACACATTCCAAAGGATTTATTCAGGGTTTTCCAATCAAAATCATTTTTACAAAAAAGAAACAGTTCTCAGACTTCGAGTAGTATACTGCCAAGTATGTGGAAGAACATTGCCAGCAGTTGAGTGGTGTGGTCTGCTTTGAAATATATTCAGTTTGCTTAGGATGGACATATGTCTACTTCAAAGTTACTATTTCTTTCTAGTAATGCTGTCTACAGTACTATATTTGCTTTTGGCAAGTTAAGAAAACAATGACATCCCTCCCAGGTTCTAAAACAATTACCAGCATAAAAATACATTAAACTTTTTAGCTGATACTTAAGTAAACGAGTACTAGCTAGCATTCCTACTGATGCTAGTATTCAAAGAGAGGCGTGACAAAACCATTAATCTAGAAAACACCAGGTTGGAAAGATGGAGAGAAAGAACTCAAGAGGACTACTTAAGCTGTTGCTTTCTTTACACGTCTCCAAATATGATAATAACCATATAAGCTCCTAAAATAAGTGCAATTTTATGCAAACTTCATAGTATGCCTAGTATGAGGTAAATTTTTACTTTATTTTATAGTATATTTTTATTTTTTATTTTGGTAAAATGTCCCATAATGTAAAATTTACCTTTTTAACCATTTTTAAGTGTATCATTTATTGGTATTAAGTACATTCACAATGTTGAGCAACCATTACCATTATCCATTTTAAGACCTTTCTTGTTATCCCAAACAGAAACTGTACTCACTAAACAATAACCCCTTATTTCTCCCCTCCCCTTAACCTCTGGTTAACTCTATTCTATTTTCTGGGTTTATAATTTGCCTATTCTAACTACCTCATATAAGTGGAATCATATAATAGTTGTCCTTTTGTGTCTGGCTTCTTTCACTTAACATAATGTTTTCAAAGTTTATCCATGTTATAGCATGTAGCAGCATTTCATTCCTTTTTAAAGCCATACAATGTATAGTGATTTTTAGTTGCAAAACACTTTTAGTACATTGTGTTTCTATTATATTAATGATATCTAGCATATATCACTACCATATTACCTTTAGTAGATGCCCAGTAATGTGTACTATGAGTGAGCCATAATTTCATTCAGTCAAAACCCATTGATAAACATTTATTAAGTTCCAGACAGTTTTATGATTTCAAGAAATGTGGTAATGGACATAGAGGTTCATGTCTTTATGTCCTGGAGCCTTTACTTTTGATGGAAGAATTCTTGGAGTGGCATGGAATGGTATTGTTGGGTCAGAGATTATGCAGAAACATTTATCATTTGAATACATACATTGACTATAAAAACCATCAACTTCTTCAACAGATAATATTCCTGTATTTTATGTAACCATTTATGACTATCTTAAAAATGAATGCAAGTAATGTAAGGGAATCCACTTAATGTGATTTGAGCAAGGAAACATTCTCACTTTTTTCATTTCTAGTTCATGGAAGAAAATTCCTATACACAAGTATTGAAATATTTCAAGTCTCTGGATCACACATTTCATCATTTCAAAAATATTACAGAGTATATCACGGATGTCAGTCAAGTCTTGTAACAGCAGTGTAGAAAACTAGTAACATTTATAGCTAGTTTGTTTTTAAGCTTCAGCAATGGATCAATTCTATCCAGCCTAATCTGTAATTTTAATTAGATTAATTTTTAAAATAAAAAAGATTAATTTTTAATTTAAAAGTATTTTTAGTTCATATTTATGTACCTGCATTATGGTAAATCTTTTATTTTGTTGTTTTTTTTCTTAGTTTCTCTTCAGAGTATCTTTTAAAATTTATTTTTAAACAGAATAATTAAAGCCCAAAGATGAGAATGTCTCATTTAAGATAAACTAAAGAACGTTGGAATAGCTGAAGTACGAACACAATTGGCACAACTTTTCACCACCCTCCTTAGAAGAAGACTGTTTTGATTTGCATGGTCCAAGAAAGGAGAAACAGATAACTTGCTGGGGATTGCATCCTGCTTTACTTAAGTTAGACATTAACAGGCTAAAAGGGCAAGGATGAAGCAACATGTTTATAACATATTTTTGAAAAGCTACTTAAAGGTGAAGGCTGGCAAGAACACAGACAGACACACCCTAGACATTACACTACAATATTTTAAGGTATGCCTTTTCTTTGGTTGATAGGGATGGAGGGACCTATTAATAAACATTTCTCCTATTTACTTTTGTCTTTATTGCTGTCTAATCAAACCCTCATTAAAAAGCAGACATAAAACAAATAAGCATTCTGACTTTTGCCTGAATAAGCAACAACAAGCTCACATCTTAAACAATGGACTGCAGTGGCTATGAGACTGAGGATCCTTGGTCATTGCAACAGTAGCAACAACACAACCTGCTTTGTTCCTTCTGTTGTATACTGCAGAATCTGAGTAAATAGAGAGAAGTCAGTGATACCTTTAGTGCCATTTCTTACACTTCTCTCCATGATCTTTCACACTCAGGTTCTCTGGTCATCTCAATGTAGTGAAAAACCACCAGGATGTTAATACCCTCTATCCATTCACAAAACTTAATGCCTCTGAGACTTGCAGAAATAATGTTGAATCTGAATTGGTGGTACCCAATAGAGTCACTAAGAATAATCCGTCAGACTCACCAAATCCAAATTCAGATTTAAAGGCCATCAAATTTTAAAGATAATGAAGATTTTAAGATTTCCATATTTATTATATATGGTCATATGTAAAAATTTAGAAAAGTAAAATTACATGTATAGGTTTTTAATTATAAGCTATATTCACTGGAGAATTAATGCATTTTTAAAAGGATTCATTCTGAAAAGATTACATTAGCACTTTTTTTAAACGACTACCCTCAAAAATAAATTGTGACAAATCACTGTTCACCCAAGTTTATGTCTCATCTCAAGGAAGTGAGTTGTTCTTGGGGAAATTGCTTTCATCTAATTTGTGCTTTCCTGCAGTGGATCAAGCTGAAATGAAATGGGGCTGACATTCTTAACTATTATTACGTGCCCACATTTACCGGAATTACCTAATGATCAGTACCGAGGAGTTTTATAATAAATAAATATGTATGTACTGAGAGTCTCCACTGATAAAAGTTAGTTGAGACATGGCTGGTGATCCCATAGAAGAGATATCTAGCTTATATTTCTTACATCATCTCCATAGTAGAAAGCAATCCAGGATTGCAAAGCAGGGCATGAGACAGTAGCATTTGGTGTATTTTATAAATGTTTAGATTTCTAGGGAGCTTATTGGTATTACATATTGTGGTAAGCACTCAAATGTAAACTGTTACTTTAAAATAGTAAAATATCAAGACCATAAAAATTCCTGCAACTTAAATGGTCAGTTTGGTATTTGGCTTTATGATAGGCATCTGCAAGATATTTATTAAACAACCAAATGAACCAATACCATTTAATTTTGAAAACTGCCTTCCTAATACAAAAGAATTGGTATTCTACACAAGTTCCTTGTGATTATTTTTGTAGGTGTGGTGGGAATGAATTATGGATGGCACTACCCTTTCTCCTGTTTCTTGTCTGAGGTTTTGGTAGGGTGGAAATTAGAGATGATGGACCTTAAAGTTTGAGCAGTTCAAGACACTCAACCAGTAAGTCAGAAAGAGAAAGACAAATACCGTATGCTAACACATATACATGGAATCTAAGAAAAAAAAATAGGTCATGAAGAACCTAGGGGTAAGATGGGAATAAAGACACAGACCTACTAGAGAATGGACTTGAGGATATGGGGAGGGGGAAGGGTAAGCTGTGACAAAGTGAGAGAGTGGCATGGACATATATACACTACCAAACGTAAAATAGATAGCTAGTGGGAAGCAGCCACATAGCACAGGGAGATCAGCTCCGTGCTTTGTGACCACCTAGAGGGGTGGGAAAAGGAGGGTGGGAGGGAGGGAGACGCAAGAGGGAAGAGATATGGGAACATATGTATATGTATAACTGATTGACTTTGTTATAAAGCAGAAACTAACACACCATTGTAAAGCAATTGTATTCCAATAAAGATGAAAAAACAAAAAGCAGTGAGTAGAATTCAAATAAGTAATAGTAGATATAAAAATAATAAAAAAGAAATTTTGGCAAAAAAAAAAAAGACACTCAACCAAGCACAATCCATTTACCCAGGACAAGAAAACATATGACATTACTCTTCTTTTTTCAACCACCATGGATTTGAACTTTTAGAAAATTGAAAATGCAAGATACAGATTTTATTTATTTTCTTAAGTAATTTATTTATTTCTGACAGCGTTGGTTCTTTGTTGCCGTGCCTGGGCTTTGTCTAGTTGCTGGGAGTGGGGACTACTCTTCGTTGTGGCGCACGGGCCTCTCATTGCGGTGGCTTCTCTTGTTGCACAGCACGGGCTCTAGGGCATGCCAGCTTCAGTAGTTGCAGCGCATGGGCTCAGTAGTTGTGGCTCGCGGGCTCTAGAGCGCAGGCTCAGTTGTTGTGGCCCATGGGCTTAGTTGCTTTGTGGCATGTGGGATCTTCCCAGACCAGGGTTCGAACCTGTGTCTCCTGCATTGGCAGGTGGATTCTTAACTGCAGCACCACCAGGGAAGCCCAAGATACACATTTTAATAAGAAAATATGAGTCAACAGTTCTCTTATCTCTGTGTCTTTTTCTATCTCATTGATTGTGAAGAATACAATCATAGAGAAAGCAAAATCTACATCAGTTGAAAATTTTTTCCACCTGCATGCATGTTATAGTGGATGTGTAACATCTTCACAGGGTTTG
This sequence comes from Mesoplodon bidens, assembly GCF_964165515.1. Lineage (NCBI taxonomy): Eukaryota > Metazoa > Chordata > Mammalia > Artiodactyla > Ziphiidae > Mesoplodon > Mesoplodon bidens. The sequence goes on along the minus strand of NW_027672249.1, from coordinate 10,337 downwards.
TGAAATCACTATTTCACCACAGAAATTAAATATGACACTAAAGTGATCTGACACTAATTAGTCCATTGAATAAGGGGAGGAGGATCGGCATCTTGGTCATCGTTTAGAAGAAAAAAAAATCATTAACCTGTTAGGCAAAATACTTGTCTTTAAATTATCCCTTAATAAATATAATAGAAAATGAAATAAAATGGCAGTACGGTGTTATGAAAGGAAAGCAATTGGGTGATCTCAAAGTGAGTGAGTATAAAAATATTTTTTGTTTAGTTTGTTAATAATTTTATTCTTAGAGCTCTCAGGCAGCTAGCTTTTGGTCATTTTTAAGATAAATCAAAAAGTTCTAAACATTATTTTTAAGGTATGCAGATCACTAGGCCCTCCTCCCCTCCTTTCTCTCTTTCTTTTAATTTTTTAATTTATTTTGGGGAGTTTTGGCTACCATTTATGTTCTAATCATGTTTTTCAGGAAGTGAATTTGAACTTTGAACCTCACCTAGTTTGAATCCTACCTCTATTGTTTTCTATCTCTATGACTTAGGGTAAGTTACTTAGCCACTGTGAATTGTTTCTGGATATTTAAAACAGGAAAATCACAGGGTTGTTGCGAAGATTAAAGAAGATAACATAAAAGGGAACTTACTGCAGTGTTTGAGACATAGTAAGGGTTAGTAAATATTTCCAGCTTTTATCTTTCTAATTCTCGTGAGCAGTTTACAATGAGATCTCATTACCACAGATTTTCCCTAAAATTATGAACCTTTTCCTACCCCTCTCCATTTTAAAGCAAACCTTGAAATAACTGAACCTCATAGGAAGATGTCTCAATGCAGGGAATCCCAGTAGCAGGAGAGGTTGAAGCTACCACAATGCAAAGTTGTCAGGCTCTGATCTGGCAGTAGCTGTGGGAATTAGTTTTAGCTTCTATTTTTAACTCTGCAAGGAGTTGATTGGATGACCTGGGAAAACTCAGTTGGCATCTTATTTTCTTTCTGAATTTCTTTCTGCATCTTATTTTCTTTCTGAATTGTACCATTTGTCTAATCACTCTTTTCACTGACTCATTATCAGAAATGATATCAAGGTTGTTGAATAAGGGTGTTGATTTCAGAAGTAATGTTATAGAAAATGGGAATTGTTCCCTTTCTTAAAAGCAATAGTTGACAATTTTATTTTATTTTTTTCTGATACAGTATTGAAGTTCCTGGGAGAGGGCAACTTTAATTTATAAAGAGTTGTTAACATTCACTTCCTCTAACAAAAGCCTTTAAAGGTAATACTACTAATTATCTGCCTTGTACCCCAGTCTTTTTTTTAAATATGTAACTGTTGAAATTTTTTAATGTTAATCAATATCATTAAGTTGTCCAAAAAGGAAAATTAATCTGTTACTCCATTGTACATCATATACAAAGGAATCTTCTTGGTATATGATATCTTTCTATTTGACTGAATCTCAATGAATTGAGAGAGTACATGTAAGAATTTTAATATTCAGAGTCTTATTCATAAAAGTGCACTACTGAGTAGATTCAATCACTAGCAACACCTTTAAACTGAAATCAAAAGTAGAGCCTTAATTAATGTGAAAACTTTAGTAGCAGAAACACCTGCCTATAAAAACTGCACTGTTAGTACACAGGCGAGCTTTAGTATGATAACAATTTTGTTGAGCTTGAAAAGCACATAATTTTACATTTTTTTCTTATTTAACTTTTTATCATTATGTGGACCATTTAGGTCTAAGGAAACAAGTACAAAAACTGCCTAAAGCCTTCCATTTAATATGTAAGCCATAGTTGTCCGCAAGAGAGAATTTTGTGGTGATCAACAACTCTAGCCAAATCGGCAATAATTTATTATAGTTGGTAGAGTCTAATCATGTGTACCTAACTATGTTCTTTTAAGTAAAAAGTGTAAAACATTTTTAGTAGTAAGTTTGTCCTGAATTTCCAAGTCAATATTTTTAATCCCTGTTTGAATACTGAATTCATTAGCTATTCACCAAAGGCTTGAGGCATAGATTTTGGGCACAGTCTGCTTCTAAGATGAGATGTAGCAAACAGTCTAAATTCCAGTTTTAAATATACACGTGCAAACACATATACACATATATTATACAAAAATTTATATACAGACATTCCCCGAATTACAATGGTTCGACTTACCGATTTTTCAACTTTACCATGGTGCGAAAGTGATACTCGTTTAGTAGAAACTATAGTTTGAATTTTTTCATTTTTTCAAAGTATACTTTGAATTTAGAGTAGAAACTATACTTTTCCCAGACTCCTGATATGCAGCATGATGCTCTCTTGTGATGCTGGGCAGCAGCAGCAGCAAGCCACTCCTCCCACTCAGCGACTCGATCACAACTGACACACTTACAACCGTTCTGGTTTTCACCTTCAGTACAGTATGCAATAAAACAAATGAGATATTCAACAGATTATTATAAAATAGGCTTTGTGGTAGATGATTTTGCCCAACTTTAGGCTAATGTGAGTGTTCTGAGCACATTTAAGGTAGACTAGGCTAAACTATGACGGTTGGTAGATTGGGTGTAGTATAAGCATTTACAATTTATGATATTTTCAATTGATGATGGGTTTATCAGGATGCAGTGCCATAGTAAGTTAAGGAAGATCTGTATTTTATGTGTATTATACATATTCATTATATTATCCAATTATGTGTATATATGCATATAAATGCATGTATATATGTCTGCTTTCATGAACATTTGCCTTCTATTTCAAATATTTGATTATATTTATTTACTTTTTATTTTTATTTTTTTATTTGGTTATATTTAAAATAAACAGACAAGTTCTTGGAGAAGCATTTGAAGAATCTTTGTTTCCAGAGTCAAGTTTTGCAAAGAAAACTTATTTTTTCACTAGCTGTTTATTTTTCAATAGTTAAAAAAATATTTTTAAATTTTAAAGTGATTCTTTAATATATGAATATGAATATGTATTTACTTCAGGTGCTATATATGTTATTTATACATATGTGTATTTATATATATTTAAATGTTTTTAAACCTGATCTTACTGGGTTATGTCTACTATCCAATTATGTGAGAATAGTGAGATTGTTGCCTTTCAGCTTGGAACATGCTTCTGTTTCATTTGATTATATTTTATCCATTAAGTGCTCTGGCCTTCCATTAGCTCTTTTGCTTTGAGGAATACATTTTATAGTGCATTAGAAATATTCTTCTATTTTTCATGCCATAATTTTCCAGTGTCTCACAAAATCATAATTTGGAATGTTCTGACTTGAATAGTGTTTCAGAATAGAGACTTGTCCCTTTTGGAATCATCAGATCTGTTGGTTAGGTATAGTATTTCTTATTTTTTCTGTTGGGGAAAGGGAGGAAGGAAACTGCAGTATGGAACGTTCCAGTTTTTTTTTTTTTCCTTACGCTTATACCAAAAAAATGCACTCTTCTAGTAAAACTAGAAACATGAGAGTGGCAGTTACATAGTTCCAAATTAGGACAACCTAATATACTGTAATTTTTTCAAGTAAAAGAATAACCCAGGTAGTATATACTATTAACGAGATTTTTTAAAACAGCCATTTGTTGCTTAATAATTCTACTTTTTCCATTCTTAGTTTCACAACATTTTTACACAAAGGTTTATATTAACAAATGCCATCAGTTGTATTGTTGTTTTCCTCCTGCTTTCTGATGAGTTCTATAATTTAATAATGCTTAAAGTCCAGACTTCTCAACTAGAATACATAAGCACAGTAAAAGCAGTGTTTTTAAAATTAATTCTGGAATATATTTCTCTTGATGGTAAAGACATATAAGATTACAGATGTGTATGTTTGGATGCTTTATAAATAAAAGTAATATGATTAATCATGTATTAATTTATACTACCAGAAATTCCCTCTAAATCCTTTCTAGGACACCAACATTTATGACATTTCTATATTATTCTCATTTTATTATCTTAATGAAATATTATATAGGTAGTATTTCATAAAAACATTGCATCAATTGTAATACAAGTTTAGGAATCTTAATTTGGTATGTAAATATACTAACTTCTGTTGAAATTGCTATAGCTTAGGGTCAAAATTAATTTGAAGGTTATTAGTGTTATTATTCTGGTTTTTATTAGCTGCTGTCTCAAATTAATTATAAAGACAAAAATATCCCTGGCTTAGAGTTTCTGCGCTATTAATGACATACCGAGATGTCTCTTGGGTATCGGTAAATGATATATTTTAGAGCATAACTTACGAAATGACTTGCCGATTGGCAGACCACCTTTGACAATAAAATACATTTGATAGTCTACCTTTGCAAATTCATTGTACCACACAAATGTGATCTTGGTAATTGACATATGACTATTAAGCTTCAATCATTCTCCATAATATTCCTATTAGCAATTATTAACAGAATAAAGGGGAGATAACAATTCTATAGTATTTATTCAGATTTTTATTTAAAGTCAAGTATAATCTATATATCTATTGTGCTTTTTTTATCTAACACCTCACTTAAGTAGAAGGACGTGTTCTAGAGGTTTGTTATCAGCTTTTAAATGAAGTCATCTTTATCTTTTATTTAAAAATACTAAAAACAAGTTTCATGGTCTTTAATTAAATATAAATAGTGGAATTGTCTATGAAACTTTTGAAATGGTCAATCACATAAAAACATAGGGATATCCTTTAAAGCAGGGGTCCCCAACCCCCTGGCTGTGTGAGGAAATGGGCCGCCCAGCAGGAGGTGGGCGGCCAGCGGGCGAGCGAGCGAGCGAGCGAAGTTTCATCTGCTGCTCCCCATGGCTCGCCATCGCTCGCATTACAGCCGGAACCAACTATCCTCCCCCCACCCGCCCTGTTGGTGGAAAAATTGTCTTCCACGAAACCAGTCCCTAGCTCCAAAACAGTTGGGGATCACTGCTTTAAAGCATATGAATTTCTAATATATTTATTTAGGTTATAGATGCTGAACTTTTTTTTACATAATAGCTCATAGGTAACCTTCACTATTAAGTATTTTATGATGCTTAGAAATGGAAACAATACAGAAGTTAACAAATTAAAATTGTTTTTTGTAAAATGTCAAGTGAGAAGAGAAGAATGTTAAATAATAAATACAGCATATTCACAACTTGGTTTTGAATATCACACACATAGAGAAAAAAGACCCAAAGAAAATGTAAAAATTATTTATCAATGGTTAACTCAAGACATAAGAGAGTCAGGGTGACCTTTACTTCCTCCCGTTCTCATTCTGTATTTCCAAATTCATTGCACTATGTATGTATTACTTTTAGAACTGTTTAAGAAGAAATGTGCCAGTTTGGATAATTTTTTTTTTAACATCTAAACATTGCCGAGTATTGTTAAAATGTTCAGTTTTTATGTAGCTTTCTGGAAGATCTAGGTGGCCATAAAAAGCTGAATATATTAGCGGAGGGGGAGTTTTCCCTCATCTTGAAATAATAATGATAAATAATATTTTTAAAGCATTAAATAATTTTCAAAGCATTTTTATGTACATTTTCTCCTCAGACCATCCTAACTCTCTAGAGTTGGTAGAAAAAGGATTTTACGCATTTTGCCCAGGGTGGGGGTTGGAGAGTGGGAATTGAAATTCATGAAGTTTAGCAAATTGCCTATTTAAGCCGTACACAGTTATTAAGTGGCAGGGCCAGAATCCTAACCTGGCCATTCATGCCATGGCCAATCTAGTGCTTTCCTCTATGCTGTAGGAACTGGACATATTTAAGAGGTAAGCACAAAAATGGAAATAGGTCTGAATCTTGCTCTAGTTGCAAATTTGCCTATAGACCTCACTGGAGCCTGAACCAGGAAAATCTATATGAATTTCTTTCTTCAACCCAAAGAAATGGCCATGTTAAATAATTCCTAGGTTTAATTTTAAAAAATCGATACTGTCTGTTTTTTCACCATATTCCAGTTTGTGTATCTTGTGTCTCTCAACTTCTCCAAAGAACCATGCTTCCTACCTAAAGGATTGCATTGCTTAAGAAACAAACATTGACAATTCTGACGCTAACCTGAATTAAATAATATACCAATCATTTATGAGATCCACCTTAGTATTTTTACACTCCTGAAATATCATCTCTATAACCTGCTTTTTAAAATAGTCTGACACCTACTGAGTACTCTTTCACTTCCTACAAGAAATAAAGAAAAATAAAGCATTTGTGTTTTTAATTTTAGTGAAGGGTTCTTGATTTAAGAATTAGTCATTTAATGTCATTTGAATTTCAAGTGTGCCTCAAGTACTTGAGGTTCTTTCTGTATGACTTCTCCAGAGTTTTCACATATATATCATCATTAATTTCATCTTTCACTTGGGATTAGTACCAGAAAAGTTTTATTTACTACTATTTCTTAGTTTTCTTCATTTCGAATATTCAGTGCCTTGTCAAAAATAATATTACAGTCTTATACTGTTCATTGATAACAGATAATACCAAGAAATTGTGATTCTGGTTTTCAGTTAAAAAAACAAAATGAGAAACTAAAGAAATAATTACTATAACAATGTTTTTCTCCATTTAGCCAATCAGATATTCACATCAGTGAGTGTTAGATTTTGAGACTATGAATCCCAATACTAAATGTTTTATATATTCAGAGAAGTGAAAAATAATAATTATTATGCTTCCTCTGTGCTAAATACTATTTTAAAACCAGTTGGAATCCCCCCTGACAACAATCCTAAGAGGTAGGTACCGTTTGCACCTATTTTACAGCCGGACAAACTGAGGCACAGAATGATTAAATTATTCATGGTCACACAGCTAGTAAGGCACAGATACAGTATTTAAAATCAAGTCTGTTTTTGTGAGAGTCCACATTCCCAACCCCTGTAATGAAAGCGTGTGACCCCTACTATTTTCTATGTACCCATTTACTTGCTTTGTGGAAAGAAAGGGAGTGAGGGAAGAGGAGGGAAAGGGAGGGAGGGAAAGAGGAAAAGAAGGCGGAATGGAGGGAGGCAGGAGAATTGTCAAAATTCTGCCAGCTTGTTGCTACTGTGTTTTATTTCTTATAATAAGGTTGAAATTAAGGACTTGTAGAGATTTACATAGAAGAAATAATTTTAAATTTCCTTAAGGGAAGTCTCTGGTAATATTATCAGATGGTGACAGCAAGTGAATTTCTGTTTAATTCTATTCATAATTAAAATGCTATAGCAGGCTCATATTTGGAACAAACACAGTTCTGTTAATTCTCATAGTAATAATTCTACATTTCCTTAAATTTGTTATCATGTTTTTCACCCTCAACACTCTCAGCTTATTTAATTTTAGTACCTACTCTTTTTCAAAAGTCCATAAGTTGTAGTTAGGCTTAAATCATAGGAAACTTGAAGAAAGTTTAGAGCTTGTAACAGAAGGAAACCACCCCCTTCCCACCCCGAGCCCAGCTCTGTCCATTTCTATCAGAGCTACTCCACCAAGAATGGAGGAATTATTCTAATTGGTCAGATTTAGGACACATTCTATTACGTAGGGTGACTGTATTTGTTTAGAGGTACACAGCAACAGTTCCACATTTCTTCTTGTCCGTTGCCTGGTCCTGTGACAGCAGGTAAGTGGAGTGAAGATCCTCAAAACCTCGACCTCAGTCTCTTGTTTCTGTTCCATTCCGTTCCACCAGGGTGAGCTTAATCCAGCAGAAGAGTGAGCTCTTCTGTGTTTCGCTGGGTGGTTCCATGCAGATGAGTCAAGTTCCATTTTGAGCCTGGAAAATCTTGCATGCTGTCTCATCAACTTCTTCCTCGTCCGAGTGTGTCCTCAGAAAATGGTACCATGCCCCCAGTAAGCCTTCACCACAGCTCCGACTCAGGGCTATTAGGAAGGAATTCCAAATCTCAGACATGTTCTGTATTTTAATCAACAGATAATTTGTACGTATAGTTAACATTTACTCTGGATTAGTCACGTGTTCTTATGCAGTTGGAACCTATTTCTGTCTTCATGTGCTTAAGGCTAGGATGAGTATGGATTTTAATCAAGATAATTTAGAAATTTTATTAAGTGTTTCTTATGTGGCAGGCACGGTTCTAGGTACTGGTGATAGAGTTTTAAACAGAGTGGTTACAATCCACACTCTAAGAAAGGGTACTTAACATGAAAATTCATATAGGAAAGATGTACAGAAATCATACGCAAAAAACAAGAGTCCGTTTAATATGCATGGTTGGCATCTTGGGGATAGAAGAAATCTAACACAAGGAGTTTTACAAGACTGATGGTATTATAGTCACTTCAGTTGAACTTTGTTTTATTTAAAACAAGCAACCTTTTTTCAAACCAAGTAAAAAAATTATTGACAGTAATTGTACAACTTTGTAGCTCCTTATTTAGTAAGGAGAGGGTGCTTTGACTTATGATATGAGGCAATTTCAGTATTTTGATAAACTAACCTTCAGCATTTTAGAAATTAAGCTTTTTCACTGATGGAAATTCTAATATTTGCCCATCAGTTTTATTTCATGCCTCCGAAATTAGATTAAATTTTCCAATTTTAAGTGAAAACCTGGCATATTATCTATTGACACTACAGTTCCAAGTTTTATCATAAGAAAAGGTGGGTGAGAGGAATCCCCAGCTCAAAATCCTATCCAAATTTGAATTCTGAAAGTCTTTTTTTGATTGATTAGTAGATGTTGGTATCACATTATTTGCAATGACAGAGGACATTGTCAAGTTGTTACTAGCATTCATTGCAGCACCGGCTTCTGAGAATTCAGTGGGTTTTTTTAAACCACGTTTTCTCCTCTTGACCCATGAGTCCAACTCTCAAAATATCTTGACTCATTCATACATCATACATTCAAGAAATAATTACTGATCACATATACTATTCCAGATACCAAGCTGGTCACTAGGGAGTCAAAATGACTAAGGCACAGGCTTGGCTGTCCAGGAGACCCCAATGTAGTGAACCTTTGCTTCTTACTCTTCAAGTGGCATTGATCCTGTGTAATCAGAAGTAATAGGGAATTAAGTAGCATTCATATTGTAATTAAATGTAGATTGAGCCAGATGATTTTCCAAAATCAGGTTTAATCAGAGATAGGGCAAGAGTGTTCTTTGGGATTTTTCCTTGATGAGCATTGTTAACTATCCTTGAGATGCAATAATAGAAGTCAGTGAGTGATTTATCAATTTGGTTTCCTATGGGAACCAAGATGAAGGACGTTTCCTCCTTTAGTCATTGACTTTCTACAGAGATAGCAAAGGCGCTTCAACTTTCCCAGAAAAGCAATCACCAGTAAACAGCAGTGATGGTAGATGTGGGTTATTTACTACCATGGGGTTGAGAATATTAGTGAGCTGCATTTTGACCACTTGTCAAACATTTTGACATCTTGGAACAGAAAGTGTTATTTAAATATAAAAAGCATTTCCTGTTGAATTGCTGTTAGTCATCCCCATGAGGAAATGACCTATTAAGTAATAGATCGGGAATAAGATTGATTTCTGCTAAAGAGTCCTTAAAGTAGCTACATGTTTCAATTTGTGGGTGTTTTTCAACCATTTGTAAGTTACCACAGTAAAAACCCCATATAAAAAGCTCTCTGAATTTACTTTCCAGCATTCTTTCCTGGGCTTTCTCTATCTTTCCCCCACCCCTCGCTCTCTCTCAGATCAGAAGAAGAGCAATGGGTCTCAAGCTTTAGCTAGAATCAGAAGGCTTGTCAAAACAATGATTTCCGGAGCCTCAGCTGGGAATTTGCATTTCTAACAAGTTTCTAGGAGAAGCTTCTGCTGCTGTTACATATTTGATGAACCACTGCTCAAGTAAAAGGAATGGGAATTTAGGAAGTAGAAAGATGGAGAGCTATGAAAAGCTGAAGTCAGCTTCTGATCTTCTTCACCAAGCTGCCCAAGCTATTGGGAAGATAATCACTACTGCCCCAGGGAAGCGTATTGAAAGTCACACTGATTAGAATGGGCATCATCAGAAAATCTACAAGCAACAAATGCTGGAGAGGGTGTGGAGAAAAGGGAACCCTCTTGCACTGTTGGTGGGAATGTCAATTGATACAACCACTATGGAGAACAGTATGGAGGTTCCTTAGAAAACTAAAAATAGAATTACCATATGACCCAGCAATCCCACTACTGGCACATACCCAAAGAAAACCATAATTCAAAAAGACACATGCACCCCAATGTTCATTGCAGCGCTATTTACAATAGCCAGGTCATGGAAGCAACTTAAATGCCCATTGCCAGACAAATGGATAAAAAAGACGTAGTACGTACATAAAATGGAATGAACTTGGGTCATTTGTAGAGACGTGGATGGAC